>NC_060178.1:88102521-88235021 GCF_021184085.1 Oncorhynchus gorbuscha
TCGTAGTCTCGCTCCGTTTATCCACTCTTCATTGGTCTATTTCGCTCGACGGCCTTCCGATCTGTTTTTGTTTAGTGGCCCCCCCGACCGGCAACCATTTTTATTTACGGTTATTTATTGTTCCCCTTTCTTGTATTGTACTTGATTGCCCACTTCACTATCATTCTGGGCTTATAGATTGAGATCTGCTGCGGATATGGGTACGGCCCGGTGCGAGATTTACACCTTCTCCCCCGGATTTTCAAGGGACAGCGAGAGCTCACCGGACGCCCCCGGAACCGCAACACTTTCCAGGGCTTTGGCCCCTCTCTCGGGGCGAACCCATTCCAGGGTGCCCTGCCCTTCACAAAGAAAAGAGAACTCTCCCGGGGCTCCTGCCAGCTTCTCTGGGATCGGTTGCGTTACCGCACTGGATGCCTTGTTATGCAGGTGAATGAGGACCCAAAAGCGACTTGGCGAAAACAGAGTTTTTAATCCAGTAAAGTTACTTTACAAACAAAAGGCATAATACTACTCGTAATGACGAGAACAGACTGGAGACTTGATCAAGAACTGCAGGTTGCCTCGGGAAGGCACTTGAACGTAGCAGACTCAGACACCTGCTCACCACGCAGCATCTGAGGGAAACACGACACGACAGGGCAATACATAGACACAGCACGGTGAACAATAGACAAGGATCCGACAGGACAGGAACGGAAAACAAGGGAAGAAATAGGGACTCTAATCAGGGGAAAAGATAAGGAACAGGTGTGGGAAGACTAAATGATGATTAGGGGAATAGGAACAGCTGGGAGCAGGAACGGAACGATAGAGAGAGGAGAGAGAGGGAGGGGAGAGAGAGGGATAGAAAAGGGAACGAACCTAATAAGACCAGCAGGGGGAAACGAACAGAAGGGAAAGCATAATGACAAGACAATCTAAGACAAAACATGACAGTACCCCCCCCACTCACCGAGCGCCTCCTGGCGCACTCGAGGAGGAATCCTGGCGGCAACGGAGGAAATCATCAATAAGTGAACGGTCCAGCACGTCCCGAGACGGAACCCAACTCCTCTCCTCAGGACCGTAACCCTCCCAATCCACTAAGTATTGGTGACCCCGTCCCCGAGAACGCATGTCCATGATCTTACGTACCTTGTAAATAGGTGCGCTCTCGACAAGGACGGGAGGGGGGGAGGGAAGACGAACGGGGTGCGAAGAAAGGGCTTGACACAGGAGACATGGAAGACAGGATGGACGCGACGAAGATGTCGCGGAAGAAGCAGTCGCACAGCGACAGGATTGACGACCTGGGAGACACGGAACGGACCAATGAACCGCGGAGTCAACTTACGAGAAGCTGTCGTAAGAGGAAGGTTGCGAGTGGAAAGCCACACTCTCTGGCCGCAACAATACCTTGGACTCTTAATTCTGCGTTTATTGGCGGCTCTCACAGTCTGTGCCCTGTAACGGCAAAGTGCAGACCTCACCCTCCTCCAGGTGCGCTCACAACGTTGGACAAACGCTTGAGCGGAGGGAACGCTGGACTCGGCAAGCTGGGATGAGAACAGAGGAGGCTGGTAACCCAGACTACTCTGAAACGGAGATAACCCGGTAGCAGACGAAGGAAGCGAGTTGTGAGCGTATTCTGCCCAGGGGAGCTGTTCTGCCCAAGACGCAGGGTTTCTGAAAGAAAGGCTGCGTAGTATGCGACCAATCGTCTGATTGGCCCTCTCTGCTTGACCGTTAGACTGGGGATGAAACCCGGAAGAGAGACTGACGGACGCACCAATCAAACGACAGAACTCCCTCCAAAACTGTGACGTGAATTGCGGGCCTCTGTCTGAAACGGCGTCTAACGGGAGGCCATGAATTCTGAACACATTCTCGATGATGATTTGTGCCGTCTCCTTAGCGGAAGGAAGTTTAGCGAGGGGAATGAAATGTGCCGCCTTAGAGAACCTATCGACAACCGTAAGAATCACAGTCTTCCCCGCAGACAAAGGCAGACCGGTAATGAAGTCTAGGGCGATGTGAGACCATGGTCGAGAAGGAATGGGGAGCGGTCTGAGACGACCGGCAGGAGGAGAGTTACCCGACTTAGTCTGCGCGCAGTCCGAACAAGCAGCCACGAAACGGCGCGTGTCACGCTCCTGAGTCGGCCACCAAAAGCGCTGGCGAATAGACGCAAGAGTGCCTCGAACACCGGGATGACCAGCTAACTTGGCAGAGTGAGCCCACTGAAGAACAGCCAGACGAGTGGAAACAGGAACGAAAAGGAGGTTACTAGGACAAGCGCGCGCGACGCAGTGTGCGTGAGTGCTTGCTTAACCTGTCTTTCAATTCCCCAGACTGTCAACCCGACAACACGCCCATAAGGAAGAATCCCCTCGGGATCAGTAGAAGCCACAGAAGAACTAAACAGACGGGATAAGGCATCAGGCTTGGTGTTCTTGCTACCCGGACGGTAAGAAATCACAAACTCGAAACGAGCGAAAAACAACGCCCAACGAGCTTGACGGGCATTAAGTCGTTTGGCAGAACGGATGTACTCAAGGTTCTTATGGTCTGTCCAAACGACAAAAGGAACGGTCGCCCCCTCCAACCACTGTCGCCATTCGCCTAGGGCTAAGCGGATGGCGAGCAGTTCACGGTTACCCACATCATAGTTGCGCTCAGATGGCGACAGGCGATGAGAAAAATAAGCGCAAGGATGAACCTTATCGTCAGACTGGAAGCGCTGGGATAGAATGGCTCCCACGCCTACCTCTGAAGCGTCAACCTCGACAATGAATTGTCTAGTGACGTCAGGAGTAACGAGGATAGGAGCGGACGTAAAACGTTCTTTTAGAAGATCAAAAGCTCCCTGGGCGGAACCGGACCACTTAAAACACGTCTTGACAGAAGTAAGAGCTGTGAGAGGGGCAGCAACTTGACCGAAATTACGAATGAAACGCCGATAGAAATTAGCGAAACCTAATAAGCGCTGCAACTCGACACGTGACCTTGGAACGGGCCAATCACTGACAGCTTGGACCTTAGCGGAATCCATCTGAATGCCTTCAGCGGAAATAACGGAACCGAGAAAAGTAACGGAGGAGACATGAAAAGAGCACTTCTCAGCCTTTACGTAGAGACAATTCTCTAAAAGGCGCTGTAGAACACGTCGAACGTGCTGAACATGAATCTCGAGTGACGGTGAAAAAATCAGGATATCGTCAAGATAGACAAAAACAAAGATGTTCAGCATGTCTCTCAGAACATCATTAACTAATGCCTGAAAAACAGCTGGCGCATTGGCGAGACCAAACGGCAGAACCCGGTACTCAAAATGCCCTAACGGAGTGTTAAACGCCGTTTTCCACTCGTCCCCCTCTCTGATGCGCACGAGATGGTAAGCGTTACGAAGGTCCAACTTAGTAAAGCACCTGGCTCCCTGCAGAATCTCGAAGGCTGATGACATAAGGGGAAGCGGATAACGATTCTTAACCGTTATGTCATTCAGCCCTTGATAATCCACGCAGGGGCGCAGAGTACCGTCCTTCTTCTTAACAAAAAGAACCCCGCCCCGGCCGGAGAGGAAGAAGGCACTATGGTACCGGCGTCAAGAGACACAGATAAATAATCCTCGAGAGCCTTACGTTCGGGAGCCGACAGAGAGTATAGTCTACCCCGAGGAGGAGTGGTCCCCGGAAGGAGATCAATACTACAATCATACGACCGGTGAGGAGGAAGGGAGTTGGCTCGGGACCGACTGAAGACCGTGCGCAGATCATGATATTCCTCCGGCACTCCTGTCAAATCGCCAGGTTCCTCCTGAGAAGTGGGGACAGAAGAAATGGGAGGGATGGCAGACATTAAACACTTCACATGACAAGAAACGTTCCAGGATAGGATAGAATTACTAGACCAATTAATAGAAGGATTATGACATACTAGCCAGGGATGACCCAAAACAACAGGTGTAAAAGGTGAACGAAAAATCAAAAAAGAAATAGTCTCACTGTGGTTACCAGATACTGTGAGAGTTAAAGGTAGTGTCTCAAATCTGATACTGGGAAGATGACTACCATCTAAGGCAAACATGGGCGTAGGCTTGTCTAACTGTCTGAAAGGAATGTCATGTTTCCGAGCCCATGCTTCGTCCATGAAACAACCCTCAGCCCCAGAGTCAATCAAGGCACTGCATGTAGCACCGAACCGGTCCAGCGTAGATGGACCGACATAGTAGTACAGGATCTAGATGAAGAGACCTGAGTAGTAGCGCTCACCAGTAGCCCTCCGCTTACTGATGAGCTCTGGCCTTTTACTGGACATGAATTGACAAAATGTCCATCAAATCCGCAATAGAGGCACAGGCGGTTGGTGATCCTCCGTTCCCTCTCCTTGGTCGAGATGCGAATACCTCCCAGCTGCATGGGCTCAGTCTCTGAGCCAGAGGAGGGAGATGGTTGCGATGCGGAGCAGGGAAACACCGTTGACGCGAGCTCTCTTCCACGAGCTTGGTGACGAAGATCTACCCGTCGTTCTATGCGGATGGCGAGAGCAATCAAAGAGTCCACACTGGAAGGAACCTCCCGAGAGAGAATCTCATCTTTGACCACTGCGTGGAGTCCCTCCAGAAAACGAGCGAGCAGCGCCGGCTCGTTCCAGTCACTAGAGGCAGCAAGAGTGCGAAACTCTATAGAGTAATCCGTTATGGATCGATCACCTTGGCATAGGGAAGCCAGGGCCCTAGAAGCCTCCCTACCAAAAACTGAACGGTCAAAAACCCGAATCATCTCCTCTTTAAAGTTATGGTAATTGTTAGAACAATCAGCCCTTGCCTCCCAGATAGCTGTGCCCCATTCTCGAGCCCGGCCAGTAAGGAGTGAAATGACGTAAGCAACCCGAGCTCTCTCGCTAGAGTATGTGTTGGGTTGGAGAGAGAACACAATATCACACTGGGTGAGAAAGGAGCGGCACTCCGTGGGCTGCCCGGAGTAGCAAGGTGGGTTATTAACCCTAGGTTCCGGAGGCTCGGCAGGCCAGGAAGTAACAGGTGGCACGAGACGAAGACTCTGGAACTGTCCAGAGAGGTCGGAAACCTGAGCGGCCAGGTTCTCCACGGCATGGCGAGCAGCAGACAATTCCTGCTCGTGTCTGCCGAGCATGGCTCCTTGGATCTCGACGGCAGTGTTACGAGCATCTGTAGTCGCTGGGTCCATTCCTTGGTCGGATCCTTCTGTTATGCAGGTGAATGAGGACCCAAAAGCGACTTGGCGAAAACAGAGTTTTTAATCCAGTAAAGTTACTTTACAAACAAAAGGCATAATACTACTCGTAATGACGAGAACAGACTGGAGACTTGATCAAGAACTGCAGGTTGCCTCGGGAAGGCACTTGAACGTAGCAGACTCAGACACCTGCTCACCACGCAGCATCTGAGGGAAACACGACACGACAGGGCAATACATAGACACAGCACGGTGAACAATAGACAAGGATCCGACAGGACAGGAACGGAAAACAAGGGAAGAAATAGGGACTCTAATCAGGGGGAAAAGATAAGGAACAGGTGTGGGAAGACTAAATGATGATTAGGGGAATAGGAACAGCTGGGAGCAGGAACGGAACGATAGAGAGAGGAGAGAGAGGGAGGGGGAGAGAGAGGGATAGAAAAAGGGAACGAACCTAATAAGACCAGCAGGGGGAAACGAACAGAAGGGAAAGCATAATGACAAGACAATCTAAGACAAAACATGACATGCCTTGCTGCGACCGTCTCAACCACTCCGGATTCGGGGATCTGAACCAGAATCCATCGCCCCTCCCTTCCGAACGGTATTTGCCCATCTCTTAGGACCGACTGACCCATGTTCAACTGCTGTTCACATGGAGCGCTTCTCCACTTCGGCCTTCAAAGTTCTCGATTGAATATTTGCTACTACCACCAAGATCTGCACCGGCTCCACCCGGGCCCACGCCCCAGGCATCCATGCTCATGGGTTTTCCATGGGTCTTTATGATGCCTGGTCTAGTCGTTGGTCTGCTCCGGTCCTGTAGTGGGAGAAAGGACAAAACTTCAGAGCAAACAGACACACCTAGAAGCCTATTATCCGGAGGTCAATGGAAGCACTCCCCTGTGGTCTTCTCACTCCAGGTGTAGGTTGTCATCTTTGGTTTTTCCTCCGAGCTTCTGGTTATGGTGGTGATGGTGTCTGATCTCTACTTCGGGTGGTTGGTGGTCAGCTGGTCGTGGTCTGGTCGGTGGTGGCCTGAGGGCAGATGGAAAAAATAAAGGCAAAGGAGGAGAGCTGCAGGCCAAGGGTAGCGGGTGTAAGACTCGCCTCGGAAGCACTAAACGCCTAAAGGCCTGCTGTCCATCGTCTCTTCCTCAGGCAGCTGGTCCGGTGCTAGTTCTAAATTCTGGGGGGGGGGGGGGGGTCCTTGGATTAGGGTTTTATGTTGGGCTTCGAACAAGCCACTGTTACTTTTCCATCTTCCCCATTCCTTCTGGCAATTCTGGCCTTGCCTACTGGAACAGAGACAGTGGAAGCTGCAGTCAAACCACAGTTACCATAGCTGTCTCCTGGTCCGTCCAAAGAAAAGGATTGTGAGAGAGAGGGTAGAGAGAAGGACACAACTCCAGAACACCTCCATTACGTAGGGTTGTGCATAATGAAGATATTCCAGAGTCACAATTTAAAATTTAAAACTTGACTCTAAACTGTCCCATATACATTTTATATTTCAGGGGGAACTACAACCACAGAGGAGATAAATTGGTGCAGCATTCCCACTCACAGGTGCAATAAATATAGCCTCTCACAAGGCACGCATCAAAATATGTTAATGAAGCAGAAACAACAATAGTGGTGAAAAGGTCTTTGGTATTCTGGTACATTACTGTATTCTGTAGAGTGGAATTACAGTACCATTCAAAATATAGCCATTTTCCCACATTAGAACATAATTTACAGTGTGCTGCAGTAAAATGTTGAGTTTTTTACTGTTGGTAATACAAAAAAATAGCCATATAAATGACAGTTTTCCATTACAGTGTACCATTTTACTAAATATTTGGCTTTGCCCTGTTGTATAAAATAATCAGCATTTTCCAACAGAACAAAAGCTAGACCTATGCTAGGCAGGCTATCCCGGGTCTGGGGATGTGTTGGGCTGATGCTAGTGGACTGACAGTTATTAAAGATTGTTATGATATACAGACGCGTTATAGGACCTGGATAGGATGAGAATAGGAGTCAGAGTCAAGCAAAAAAAAGTTACATTAAAAAAAATATGGCAATCATGCACGTTGTCAAGGTGATGTGTAATTAATTACTGGATGGGCTTTCCTGTGTTTTGTCCCAAATGGCATCCTCTTCCTTACATGGCCCATGTTCTAAAGTGGTGCACTATATAGGGAATAGGCTGCTATTTGGGACGCAGCCCCTAAAACAGGGAGGGAGGAGTGAATAGTAATGGATGGAGTTCTACTGTCATTGGCAAAGGGCTTAAATGCTCAAATGGAGTTGACGGTGACAGAGGAGGTAATGATTGATTAAATAATTGGGTCTTTCTGGAGAACTGTGCAAGGGGAACTTAGAGGACTCTGCTGACCCTGAAAGAGAAGGGAAGTAAGAATATGCTTGTCCTCCCATTTGATGTTCAGTACAGTGAGCTGGCACTGTTCTCCTTTATTGTTGGGTCATCTCAGCCTGTCACACCTCAGGTACATAGTATGTTTTGTTTTTGTTAAAGTGCCATCCTTTCAGTTGGTTAGTTTCCTTCTGTCATGTTAGTTTCTTCATGTTCTTTGGTCTCGGATTAACCAAATCTATATGGCAGGCTACCCTGTATCAGATTTACAAATTATATCAAAGATATAATGTAATTGGGAAACTCGTTCAATTATTTCCATTAGACATCAAATAAGAACACTATGATTACTTGTCACCATGTCTTCCTCTATGGTCCAATGTCTGGACGGTGTACTATGTCTGGACTCTGATGATTGTCTGTCTTTTGAGAGCTTGTCAGAACTGCTAGACGATCTGTCACTTATTCCATTTAGGTACAAACAGAGTACCATCCTCTGATGTCCAAAGTAATTTACCTTTCATGTGAATTGGCGACGCTGCCAGTCAAGATGCATACTTTATGAGTTGTGGGAAATATGATAGATAACATTGTTAGAAACAACGGTCTGGTGGGTCTGAGTTTTATAAACTGGATTATTAAATTATTAAAGGCCCAGTGCAGTCCAAATTCAGTCCCACCAGACTACAGCTGATGAAACAGCTGATGAAACTAACACTGTAAAAGTGTGAAAACATTTGATCAGTGCTATTTCCTGATAGTTTCGGGTTGAAGATACTATCTGCACAGGATCTTCTAATCAGAAGGTTTTCATGGGTGGAATTTTGTCTTTCCATGGTGACATCACCATGTGGTAAATTGGTTAATAGACCAATAACAAAGAGTTCCAAACCTCTCTGCCAATAACAGCTAGTTTTCCATTTCCCCTCCTCACTCATACCATTCACAGAAAGTCCTGGCAAAATTCTTGCTTGAGAATTGTTTTGCTGTTGTTGCTAAAAAGCTATTTTGGGCAATTTTTATGAAAATCTATCACAGTTAGGTACTTAATTGTTACCCAGAAATGATTTGATATGGATTCAAAACAAATATGGCTGTATTGGGCAAGTATTAATATGTTTGGTTTTATTGAGACAATCTTTCTTCATACAGGTATTGTTAGTGTTTCAAATTGGGACACTGTGCTGAATAGTCAATAATTGAGGGGTCACACCATTTGAGCCACAGTGCAGAGATGAGAGGTCATATACATGTACATGCCACTTCATCATGACATTGCAACACTCCTCTGTCAAACCTCTCTAAGTGGCCCGTCATGTACTTACTACCACTGACTCTTACTGAGTGAGAAGGAGAGTTCACCCATCTGCTAGCTGACACTGTGGTCTTACTTCAGCAAGCCTCCCATTGGCCTAGACTGCATCCCTCGTTCCCCCTCGCTCATCTCCCGTCAACCCACTGCATTAGGCACGACTGCAGCTCGCATCAGCCAGCCAGCCTCCTCCGAGCTCTGACCCACTGAGAGCCTCAGCCCCATCACCATGAATTAAACGAGAGGGTTGGTTGTAGTCGTGTGGGCTGCTTTTGGTGCCACCAAGCATTATACTGACACAAATGCTGAGAGTCTCTGCCAGCTATTATTTCAATACATGACTGTGTGGTGCCTTGTCCGTCCCATTCCTTTGAAGATCACATATCCTCCTTCTGCTCTCCTCCCTCCCCTCCCATGCCTCAGACACACCAGGGCTCTCCCTTTGAAGCAATTCTAGTACTGTATGCCCTCAGATGTTCATAGTGTATTACTGTTATTGTATTTCTGTATTGGTGTTAGTGTATTACTGTTACTGTATTACTGTTAGTGTAATACTGTATTACCGTATTAGTGCATTACTGTTAGTGTATTACTGTATTACTGTTTGCTCATTTGCAGTGGTCTTCACATAGAGCCACTGATACAGGTTTGGATACAGGGTCTTTACAAATTAAGGATTATTTGAATTATTAACTTCATGACATATTCATTGATGCACAACCATCATCTTTCTTTTGTAATTCTGTCAGATATTGGGTTATATCTATCCAATGTATCCAAATAACTTACAATAGTTAATTGTAGACACTCTGGATTGGTTGTACAGTACATGTACAGTACATCCCCACCCTGCCTGCCGACTGGCTCTTTTCTCTCTTTGTTCTGCTTCTACATTTATAGGAAGAGACAGGTGAGTTAGTGCCTGCTCAACTTCAAACGTGCGTAATTGTTTTTCATACGGAATGAGAGTCGTGAACTAGACATGGATTGCAGAGGAACAACAGGGCTGATTAGCGTCGGGTAGATTTGCTTGCTGGACCGTTTTGACACCTGTCTCCCTGCTTTCCCTAAAAGCTATGCTTGATCCCTCTATACTGTCAGTGTCTCACATGGCTGGAGAGAGACGAAGGAGAAGGATAGAGATAGAAGAGAGAGAGAGAGAAGATAGTTAATGTGTAGGTAGTAGGACAAGAATACGTAACTTGTTTTCCCCTAGGCAAGACCATCCACAGCCCACACAGTTCTACATGAGTCATGTAATGCAGAGTCCAGGGGAGGCAATTTTACCACAGAGAATGATACTTGGGAAGCTGTTGAAAATACATAGGAAGCAATCACGTTAAATAATCCATATTGTGGCCCAGTGGTCTAAGGCACTGAATCGCATTGCTAGAGGCATCACCACAGACCTAGGTTTGATCCCAGTCTGTGTCGCAGCCGGCCGCGACCGAGAGACCCAAGAGAATGTGCACAATTAGCCCAGCGTCGTCCGGGTTAGGGGAGGGTTTGATGACTAAATCGTTGAGTACACAGTGTTCTGGAAAGAGAACACATACGTCCCAAATGGCACTTTACAGTGCACAATTTTTTAACAGGGCCCATAAGTAGTCCACTAAACATAGGGAATAGGATTCTATTTGGAACTCAAACAATATATACATATATTTCTGCAATTTGGCTCCCATCTGGCCGTGTGTTGTTTACAGATCTGTGATGTAGCGAGCCTGTACACTACATGGCTATTAAATCATGCTTTACACACTTGTCTTAATTACTCCCAGTCTAGCTGCTCTGTCTCAAAACCTGAGCTTCTCTGCATCTCTAAACCATTCATCATACCAGAATAAACAAATGCCAACCTAGTAAGACAATACCTAGTGTACGACCCTAATGGCACCATATTCCCTATATATGTAAGTCGCTCTGGATAAGAGCGTCTGCTAAATGACTTAAATGTAAATGTAGTGCACTACTATATGGGCCCTGATCAAAAGTAGTGCACTATATAGGGAATAGGGTGCCATTTGGGTGACAGACCCAGATTCCTCTTTTAGTTAGACACATGCTCTATGAAAACTGCCTTTGGTTCTTATCCAGAGTGAATTACAGTTAGTTCCTGTACAGAGGCCGACTAAATTGACTACTTTCACTGGCACAAATATATCCATGGAAAGCTTAAGTCTCTGTTTGCCCCAATTGATAGATAGTTGTACTGTATCCTACTGTATGTCACAAGCACTGACTTCATGAGGGCATCTGCTGTCTGAAAGCAGCTGTGTTTAATTGATAAGCACAGCTGGTTTCACAAACAAAAGCACTACCTGCTTTTCATACCACAGACCGATTTCAAGATATACCTAAGATGTACCCAACAATATGTCTGATCTACTTGAATAAATGTGCTTTGACTCCAGCTTCCTAAAGTTAATCTGACATGTAAATGAGAGGAAGTGAGTGTGTGTGGTCTATCTGCTGGCTATGGACAGGACAGGTTAGGCCTGTGGGCTTGAATGTCCTTGCCAGAAAGTCAATACAATTTACTGATGAGAAGTCTTTTCACCCAACCCAGGCTATGGCTTGAGTCCCAACTGGCACCCTACTCCCTGTTAAAACAAAAATATTTTTTTTAAGTGAGAAGTGGGCATATCACATCGTATTTGTCACATGTGTCGAATACAACAGGTGTAGACATTACAGTGAAATGCTAACTTACAAGCCCTTAAAACAATGCAGTTAAAAAAAAGTGTATACCCCCTGTATATAGCGAGGCTATATACAGGGGGTACCGGCACAGAGTCAATGTGCAGGGCACAGTCGAGGCAATTGAAGAAATATGTGCATGTACTGTAGGTAGAGGTAAAGTGACTATGCATGGATATATGGAATATGCTCTGGGATGATCTGGGATTCATCCGATGGCAATGAGGAGTATACCACATCAGTCACCGGCTTCATCAATAAGTGCATCGATGATGTTGTCTCCACAGTGACCGTACGTACATACCCTAATCTGAAGCCATGGATTACAGGCGGCAACATCTGCAATGACCCGGACGCTTATAAGATGTCCTGCTATAACCACCGTCGAACCATCAAACTGGCAAAGCGTCAATACTGGACTAAGATTGAATCATACTACACCGTCTCTGACGCTCGTCTGATGTGGCAGGGCTTGCAAAAATTACGAACTGCACAGGGAAGCCTAGCTGCAAGCTGCCCAGTAACACAAGCCTACCAGACGTGCTAAATTACTTCTATGAGCGCTTCGAAGCAAGCAACACAAGCATGTATGAGAGCACCAGCTGTTCTGGACAGCTGTGTGATCACACTCTCTCTGTAGCCGATATGAGCAAGACCTTTACACAGGTCAACACTCACAAGGCCGCTGCACAGATGGATTATCAGGACATGTACTCAGAACATGCGCTGACCAACTGGCAAGTGACATTTTCAACCGAGTCTGTAACACCTACATGTTTCAAGCAGACCACCATAGTCCCTGTGCCCAAGAACGCCAAGGTCACCTGCGTAAATGACTACCGGCCCGTAGCACTCACATCTGTAGCCATGAAGTGCTTTGAAAGGCTGGTCATGGCTCACATCATCCCAATTCGCATACCGCCCCAACAGATTCACAGATGACGCAATCTCTATTGCACTCCACACTGCCCTTTCCCACCTGGACAAAAGGAACACCTACAGTTGAAGTCGGAAGTTGATATACATTTAGGATGGAGTCATTTAAACACATTTTTCAACCACTCCACAAATTTCTTGTTAACAAACTATAGTTCTGGCAAGTCGGTTAGGACATCTACTTTGTGCATGACACAAGTAATTTCTCCAAAAATTGTTTAGAGACAGAATTGTTCACTTAATTCACTGTATCACAATTCCAGTGGGTCAGAAGTTTTCATACACTAAATTGACTGTGCCTTTAAACAGCTTGGAAATTTCCAGAAAATTATGTCATGGCTTTAGAAGCTTCTGATAGGCTAATTGACATCATTTGAGTCAATTGGAGGTGTACCCGTGGATGTATTTCAAGGCCTACCTTAAAACTCAGTGCCTCATTGCTTGACATCATGCGAAAATCAAAAGAAATCATCCAAGACCTCAGAAAGAGAATTGCTGACTTCCACAAGTCTGGTTCATCCTTGGGAGCAATTTACAAATGCCTGATGGTACCACGTTCATCTGTACAAACAATAGTATGCAAGTATAAACACCATGGGACCACGCAGATGTCATACCGCTCATGAAGGAGACACGTTCTGTCTCCTAGAGATGAACTTACTTTGGTGCGAAAAGTGCAAATCAATCCCAGAACAACAGCAAAGGACCTTGTGAAGATGCTGGAGGAAACAGGTACAAAGTATCTATATCCACAGTAAAATGAGTCCTATATCGACATGACCTGAAAGGCAGCTCAGCAGGGAAGAAGCCACTGCCCCAAAACCACCATAAAACACCCAGACTATGGTATGCAACTGCACATGGAGAGATCATACTTTTTGGAGAAATGTCCTCTGGTCTGATGAAACAAAAATAGAACTGTTTGGCCATAATGTCCATCATTATGTTTGAAGGGAAAAGGGGGAGGCTTGCAAGGCGAAGAACCCCATCCCAACCGTGAAGCACGGGGGTGGCAGCATCATGTTGTGGGGGTGCTTTGCTGTAGGAGGGACTGGTGCACTCCCCAAAATAGATGGCATCATGAGGTAGGAATAGGATGTGGATATATTGAATCAGCATCTCAAGACATCAGTCAGGAAGTTAAAGCTTGGTTGCAAATGTTGTCCCAAATGGACAATGACCCCAAGCATACTTCCAAAGTTGTGGCAAAATGGCTAAAGGACAACAAAGTCAAGGTATTGGAGTGGCCATCACAAAGCCCTAACCTCAATCCTATAGAAAATCTGTGGGCAGAACTGAAAAAGCGTGTGCGAGCAAGGAGGCCTACAAACTTGACTCATTTACAGCAGCTCTGTCAGGAGGAATGGTTCACACTATACTTGGTCAAATTATCCCCTCCATGCATCTAAACACCATCTGTGATCAATGTCGCCATAGGACAGAGGACAGACCAGAACACTTTAGTTTGGGCATTTCTGATTCAGGAAATCCAGACAAATGATTTACTGTATGACAAATTATTACTACTACCAATATTCTTAATACAGATTTTTAAAACAAATGTCAAAGAGAATAACAACACATAGTTGAAACCATTTTCTTCTCCCAAATTGGCTTATACTCCCTTATCATTTTGGCGATCTCACTGCAGAGTTACAGGTCAGGGAGTCAGAGGGCTAATCCTTAGAGAGAAATCCCCACCATCCAGCAAAAAAAAGAAAAGAAAAGAACAACAGCAATACACATACACCACTCGAGGTAGAGAAAACTTAAATACATTTGGAGTAACTGTCAACCATTTCCAACATATATATTTTTTTTATAGCAGGCAGGTGAACAAAATCAATTTGCCTATTTAAAGGGCATTTGCATATTTACCAAAGGGTCCCAGGGGACTGGTAATTCCCCCTTTCGACTCACATTGTGATTCATGCGTCCAAAAAAATAACACTGCCTGTCAAATCCAAAATAAACTAATTAGAATAACAAATCAAATTAGAATTACAACTCTTGATAACTCCATAAGGAAATAATTATATCCCATAAGGTAAGGACAGGTGTCCCTCATTCAGGGGCAGCACTCTCTCTCTGTACTTCTCATGGTCTGAATCACACATGGGACTATTGATTAATTATAAACTTCTTATTATTTGTGTTTGCATAGTTCATTTAAATCTTACTCAATGTCTCCAGTCTTTCTAGTGAGGGTGATCAGGCCTCACCAGGCTGTCAGAACAGAGGTCACTCAGCCCTATTAAATGAATGTTTGTTTTCCTGTACCTCAAACATTATTTAAAGATATTTCAAACAATTCAAACATTTTGTGGATCAGGTTTACATTGGGGTTTTCAGTACATTTCTTCTAATCAAGATAATTTACATGTATGCACCCACAACTCTGACAATATACAATTTAGAGCATCCTTTCTAACCTGTTAAAAACCCACTAAAATAATAAAATAAAAAGACAAAACAAATCAAACAGATTATTAAACACAAACAAATATGAATTAACAGGTGAGTTAAGTGTGGGTGCTGGCGTGTATATAGTAAAAATAGTATGGTAAAAACAAACAAAATGGCCAGTCCTTACTTCATTTGGATCTGGGTACCTTTAACCAAGACACTTGCCTTAGGAAGCCTTTCAAAGGGAGACATACAGAATCATTGAAAACACATTTTAAAACTTGGTAGCGGACATTCCA
This sequence comes from Oncorhynchus gorbuscha, assembly GCF_021184085.1. Classification (NCBI taxonomy): domain Eukaryota; kingdom Metazoa; phylum Chordata; class Actinopteri; order Salmoniformes; family Salmonidae; genus Oncorhynchus; species Oncorhynchus gorbuscha. Next base: position 88,117,738 of record NC_060178.1, read on the forward strand.
TCAGTCGTAAACAGAATTACTTCAGGCACATCAGATGATACAATGTCCTGTCAATCCCAGAGCCCCTCACTTATAATCATTGTCATTTTGACCTGTTGCATTGACATACAATTCTGTGCAAACTGTCTCTGAGACTTAACCTCTCTGGGCCACGAAATTGCAGAGCGCGAAATTCAAAATACAAAAATCGTAATATTACACATTCATGGAAATACAAGTTTCTTACATCATTTAAAAGCTTAACTTCTTGTTAATCCGATCGCATTGTCAGATTTCAAAAAGGCTTTACGGCGAATGCATACCATGCGATTATCTGAGGACAGCGCCCTGCTTACACCAGAATTAAAACATATTTCAAACCTATAGAGGCGTCACCAAAATCAAAAATAGCGATAATATAAATCACTTACATTTGAAGATCTTCCTCTGTTTGCAATACCAAGGGTCCCAGCTACACAACAAATGTTTGTTTTGTTCGATAAAGTCCTTCTTTATATCCCAACAAATATATCCCAACAAACTCTGTTTATTAGGCGTGTTTGATTCAGTAATCCACCATTCCACTTGTTCAACATGCAGACAAAGGAATCCCAAAAGTTACCGTTAAACTTGGTCCAAACAAGTATAACAACATTTCTAATCAATCCTCAGGTACCCTAATATCTAAATAAACAAAAACATTTAAGAAGGAATGTAGTATGTTCAATACCAGAGATAAATAACGATGTGCCCACCCTCATTCACAAGCGCCACAAGACGAGAGTCCTAATGAGGGACACCTTGAAAAACTACTACTTGCTAATTTTTCAAAAAACAAGCCTGAAACCCTTTCTAAAGACTGTTGACATCTAGTGGAAGCCATAGGGACTGCAATGGGAGGAATTATTTTGAAAATCCCATAGACTAGCAATGAAATGGCCTGTGACCTCAATGGATGGATTCTCCTCAGACTTTCGCCTGCCATATCAGTTTTGTCATACTCACAGACATTATTTTAACAGTTTTAGAAACTATCCAATGCTACCAATTATATGCAATTCCTGCAGGCAGTTTACTTTGGGAACACTTGTCATCCTGACGTCACAATACTGCCCCCTAGCCCAAAGAGCTTAATGCAACCGCTGTGTCAGATTTCTAAAAAACTTTACAGAGAAAGCAAACCATGCAATAATCGGAGTACAGCCTTTAGACAACAAAGCAGCCAAAAAGATACCCGGCATATTGGGTAGTCAACATTACTCAGAAATAGCATTTGAAATATTCACTTACCTTTGATGATCTTCATCAGAATGCACTCCCAGGAATCCCAGTTCCACCATACATGTTTGATTTGTTCGATAATGTCCATCAGTTATGTCCAAATATCTTCTTTTGTTAGGGTGTTTGGTAACCAAATCCAAAAGCGTGTTCAGGTTGCGCCGAACGTCGGATGAAAAGTTAAAAAAGTTCCATTACAGCCCGTAGAAACATAAGAACCAAACTATAGAATCAATCTTTAGGATGTTTTTAACTTAAAACTTCATTTAATGTTCCAACCGGCAATTCTTTTGTATGTACAAATGAAGTGGAACTTAACTACCTTTCAAGTGAGCGCGCCAGACCGAGGCTGTGGCACACTGCCAGACCACTCACTCAAAGAGCTCTTATGAGCCCCTCCTTTAGAGTAGAATCTTCAAAACAGGTTCTAAATACTGTTGAAGCCTTGGGAAGTGAAACATAACTAATATCAACCTGTATCTTCAATGGGGGCTGAGTTGAAAAACTACAAACCTCAGATTTCCCACTTCCTGGTTGGATTTTTTTCTCAGGTTTTTGCATGCCATATGAGTTCTGTTATACTCACAGACATCATTCAAACAGTTTTATAAACTTCAGAGTGTTTTCTATCCAATACTAAGAATAATATGCATATATTAGCATTTGGGACAGAGTAGGAGGCAGTTCACTCTGGGCATGCTATTCATTCAAAAGTGAAAATGCTGCCCCCTATGTCACGACTCCTACCGAAGGTGGCTCCCCTTCCCATTTGGGTGGCTCTCAGCGGTCGTCGTTACCTGCCTACTAGCTGTCCGGAGAGGGTGAGTGTCCTCGTTTCCTGCCTGACAGGTCGTGCTCTGGAGTGGGCAAACGTGGTCTGGAATGGCCCAGACTCAGCGAAGGGGCACTACCCAGAGTTCACCCGCCTCTTTCGTGCCGTGTTTGTCCACCCTCCAGAGGGCAGAGCGGCGGGAGAGCGACTGTTTCATCTTAGGCAGGAGAGTAGGAGCGCCCAGGATTACGCGCTGGAGTTCCGGACCTTGGCCGCTGGATCTGGGTGGAACGATCACTACCGGTGTAGTCTCCGGGAGGACGTCCGCAGAGAGCTAGCGTGTCGGGACACCGCACTCTCCCTAGATGAACTAATTGACATGTCCATCCGGCTGGACAATCTGCTGGCTGCCCGCGGGCGTTAGGAGAGGGTCCTGTGCGTTCCACCACCCAGCACCCCCGCTCCCGTTCCGATGGAGTTGGGAGGGGCCGTGCCGAGGGGTACCGGAGGAGGAGGCTCCCCCTGCCCCAGCTGTGGTCGGAGAGGACACACGGCCGATTGGTGCTGGGGGCGTCCGTCTGGGAGTCGAGATGTCAGGCGGAAAGCTTCTCGGTCACCCCAGGTGAGTCAGCACCAAACTCACCCAGAATCCCCTGTTGGTCACATGATTGTCTTGATTTTTTTCCTTTATTTTTTCCCCCCCTCTTCCCAGCATAAGGCGCTAGTCGACTCAGGTGCAGCTGGGAACTTTATGGATCGCGGACTCGCCATCAAGTTGGGTGTACCGCTTGTGCCGATAGATTCTACCTTTCCCGTGCACTCCCTAGATAGCCAGCCATTGGGTCAGGGTTGGTCAGGGAGGCCACGGTTCCACTGGACATGGTGATGCAGGGGAATCCTAGCGAGCGTATAAGTCTTTTTATTATTGATTCGCCTGCGTTTCCAGTGGTGCTGGGGATTCCCTGGCTGGCTCTGCACAATCCTAAGATTTCGTGGAGACGGGGTTCTCCAGGGGTGGTCAGTATTCTGGTAGGTGTCTGGGAGTTTCCATCGGTCCAGAGCAGGGTTCCACGAGGTGCATCCCCCCCCCCCGTATATGCAGATATGGCAATCGCTTTCAGGAAAAAGAAAGCGAGTAAATTACCACCTCATCAACCGGGAGGGGATTGTGCGATAGATCTCCAGGAAAACGATGCGCTTTCCAAGAGTTACGTGTACCCATTGTCCCAGGAGGAGGTGTTGGCTATGGAGACATGTGTCACGGAGTCTCTGGGACAGGGGTACATTTGGCCCTCCATCTCACTCGTCTCCTCGAGTTTCTTTTTTGTGAAGAAAAAGGAGGGAGGTTTGCGTCCATGTATTGATTATAGAGGTTCTAAATGCCATCACAGTGGGGTTTAGTTACCCACTACCTCTCATCGCTACAGCGGTGGAATCATTTCATGGAGCACAGTTCTTCACAAAACTGGATTTCAGGAGCACGTGTGGTCTGGTGCGTATTTGGGATGGAGACGAGTGGAAAACCACGTTTAGTACCACATTGGGCCACTATGAGTACCTCGTCATGCCTTATGGGTTAAAGAATGCTCCAGCCAACTTTCAATCCTTTGTAGATGAGATTCTCAGGGACCTGCACGGTCAGGGCGTGGTTGTTTATATCGATGACATTCTGATCTACTCAGCCACCTGCGCCGAGCATGTGTCTCTGGTACGCAAGGTGCTTGGTAGAATGCTGGAGCATGACCTATACGTCAAGGCTGAGAAGTGTGTGTTCTCCAAACGAGCTGTCTCCTTCCTGGGTTATCGCATTTCCACCTCGGGGGTGGTGATGGAATGTGACCGCATTAAGGTCGTGCGTATGTGACCGGTTTTGGGTTTTGCCAACTACTACCGGAGTTTTATCTGGGGTTTTGGCGTGCGTCCCATTACCTCACTGCTGCCTGGTGACTCTGACCAGAGCGGGTAAAGGAGGTACAGCATAGTGTTTTGGGTTTTCACAGCCAACTACTACCGGAGTTTTATAGGGCTCTGGGGTTTTGGTCAGGACCGACCACCAGAATCTGGAGTATATTCGGGCAGGTAGAAGACTGAACTGACGTCAGGCAAGGTGGGACTTGCTCTTCACCCGATTCCGTTTTATGTTGTCATATAGACCGGGCTCCCAGAATGTAACGGCTGACGCACTGTCCCGTCTTTATGACACGGAGGATCGGTCCACTGAGCCTTCTCCCATCCTTGCCGCCTCGGGGCTGATGGCACCAATGGTATGGGACGTGGACTCGGACATCGAGCGGGCGTCACGGACGGAGCCCGCGCCTCCTCAGTGTCCGGCTAGGCGGAAGTACGTGCCGCTTGGTGTCCGGGACCAACTGATTCGGTGGGCTCACATCCTACCCTCCTTGGGTCACCCTGGGGTGGCAAGGACAGAGGGGGGCCTCCGGGAGAAGTATTGGTGGCCCACCTTGGCTAGGGACGTTAGGGTTTATGTCTCTTCCTGTTCGGTATGCACCCAGAGTAAGGCTCTCGAGTCCAGAATGGCCCGTATCGTGTACGCCGGGGACCCCTCGATGTCCAGAGGGGGAGGAGGGACCTCCGGCACCTCACCATCCTGCAGGGGACCAGCTACCACCAGCCTGAGGAGAGACACATGAAACGAGGGGTTAATATGATAATAGGGAGGGAGTTGTAATCAATAACACACCTTGTTTATTCTCCTCAGGACTTTGAAGGGCCCTTCCATTTTCCTTTTCCAAATGGGCAGTAATTTAGAATGCATAAGATACTGTATGGGACGTTTTCCTTTATGACGTCATTTGTAATCAAGTTATGATTAATTATGTGTATGTGTAATTCTGTGTGATTAGTTAGGTATTTAGTAAACAAATAATTAAACCCAATTTTGTATTGCTTATTCAACTTGTTAGCCAGGGTTCGTGCAGATAACCAAGAATTTACAATTTTCAGATGAGACTGAATTAAGGTGACGATTAATATTGACTGCTATTGATGTAAAATATTACTAGGTCTTTAAGAGTTTATTCGGAAGATAACAGCTCTATAAATATTATTTTGTGGTGCCCCGACTCTCTAGTTAATTACATTTACATGATTAGCTCAATCAGGTAATATCAATTACGGAGAAATTATTTTATAGAACAGCATGTCATATCACTTAATCATAGTCAAAGATGACATAAGTAAGAACGTAATGTAATCTAAAACAATAATCTGTTTCCAATACGTGGAACTGTGTCCAGATGAAGTAGATATAAGTAAATGTTTTAGTACCAAATATTGAGCTGAAAAGTCAGCACCAACTTTTTGAAGGTCCTGCAGACAGATTTGTTAAACAGCATGTTTCATATTTTGACTAAGTTTATCAGACATTCATGTTCTACATTCATTGGTTCTAATTATAGTTTTATTGGTTAGGGGTAAGTGAAGTTCTGTACAATGCTTTAACCTAATCTTTCCCAAATGATCCATAAAGGGACCACTGAACATTCCTCAGAATACTTTTTACACCACTTACGTATGTCTACGTGTGGGTGTGCAAGGTGTATATTATAATTATTTTTCTATTGTTACTTCATTAGATCTATAGTGTCATGACTTTCCTGTGAAGATATGAAGAATCAGGTTACAGTGAGTTCGCTCTACTACTCACTCTCTCTCCCAGAGGGGGAGAGGGGTGAAGTTGGCCATTTTATGACGGTCATAAAACCCCTTGTCGAAACTCTACCTTTGGGCTCTGCAGGATTGAGGGTAAAGAAACCTTTTGTTACAAGGAGATTCCTCATGCCAAAACTACAACATCAAAAGGCTGAATAATGAAACAATATTTCTGTAATCCAAACATTGGGAATAGTCCGTGGGTATTTAAAGAATAACCATGTCCAACAGTTGTTGTTTTGTGATGGTATATCTAAATAACTGTACCTCTACAAATGTATAGTCCCAGTTATCAGATTCACATCTAAATGTTGTGGAACTTATATGATTAAATATGAGACTATTTGTGAGAAGATGTAATGTGATGTTAGCCTTCTAAATGAGAGAATTGTTTTTCATATAAAGTCTTAACCAGTCAGTGACAACATCCACATGAGCACAGACATTATGTCGATGTCATGGAATGCCTCTTTTGCTAGAGTTCGTAAAACCTCTAGTGAAGAATTAACATATCAGACCATATCCAGAAAAATGTGGAGCGTAGCCGCACATTGGAATAGTAGGAATTCAAATCTCTAGAGACCAGCACATTGCTGTTGCTACGGTTGCTACGGACGTATAAAATGGTTCTAGCTCTACATTAGACCGGAGGTTACAGGCAGCGCGAGCTGAATACGTCACAAATCGTCAAGAACTCTCAACAAGTGAAGAAGAGACTGCACAATCACAGTCTGCAGCTGTATATGTAAAATAGTCTAGGAAACTCAACCGAAGACGAGAAAAAAATAACATTTCCCTATCGAACGACCATTGGTACGTCTGGAAGATCCATTCTAACAGACACTCAGAGTACCCTTCTACAATACGAAGGGCATGGGGACCTCTGGTGGACAACCAGAAACTTACACTAGAGGCTTTGTCGAATTACTCCCTATAGATGGATCTAGTGTTTTCAACAGAATGAGAATAAATACGACAGCAAAAAGAGCAGCCGTAAAAGTATTCACATTTCCATGAGCATAGTTGTCAGCTGTATGTACGATAGTGGAATTCTTTCTCTCCCTTTCCCTCTCTTTTGAATCCGACATTTTGTGTAACAACCCGTCATATCGGTTTAGTCCACTAGGGTCTTTTCATTGAATTGTGTAGTTAGCAATGTGTAAGGTATCCTGTTTGTGTGTTTAAGTAAGTTTGTGTGATTATTTAGTTAATAAATAAATAAGCCAATTTGTGCATCGCTAATTCATAATTTATGCTAGGGTTTGTGCAGATATCCAATAATTTTGGGTCGATCAGAATGAGACTGATATAAGATAAAGAAGAATGAATGAATTGACTAACTGATGTAAGAGATATTTAAATCTTTAGAGTTTAGTTGGGAGATAGTAACTCGTTGAATAACTTTTTCCCGGGGTCCCCCAGATTACTACTTAATTAAGTGTTATATTATTCATTTAATGACGTAATAAATGAACGTGGTATGTAATTTTTTAAATAAAATAACAGTCAAACACATTAATGATAGTCAAGACACAACAGTAGTAACCCATTATACTCAGAATTATGTAACTTTATCTCTAGTAACCCTTTATTGTAAAGGTTTTCCTCTGGTGAAGGAGAAGAAACACAGAAATACAACATAGACAAAAGAACATAGACTACCCACCCCAAACTCACGCTCTGTCAAACTAACACAAATACATAATAAAGGAACTAACGTGACAATTATACATTTGTGTTACATCACAAATTCTACCTTTAGAGTGTTCTATTCATACAGATGTTCTATTCATACAGATATTTACACTAGTTCTTCGGGAATATTACATCTCCACATACACTACCCTTCAGCTCCAAAAAATAGTACCCGCAAACACCAATCTCAATGTCAACAGTGAAGAGGTGACTCATGGGTTGCTGGCCTTCTTGGACAGAGTTGCAAAGAAAAAGCCATGTTGCAGACTGGCCAATAAAAATAAAAGATTAAGATGGGTTAAGGAGCACAGCAGAACTCTGCCTAGAAGGCCAGCATCCCAGAGTCGCCTCTTCACTGTTGACTTTGAGACTGGTGTTTTGCAGGTGCTATTTAAAGAAGTTGCCAATTGAGGACTAGTAAAGTGTCTGTTTCTCAAAATAGACGCTAATGTACTTGTCCTGTTGCTCAGTTGTGCACCGGGGCCTCCGACTACTCTTTATATTCTGGTTAGAGCCAGTTTGCGCTGTTCTGTGAAGGGAGAAGTACACAGTGTTGTACGAGATCTTCAGTTTCTTGGCAATTTCTCGCATGGAATAGCCTTCATTTCTCAGAACAAGAATAGTTTCTGGCCATTTTGAGCCTGTAATCGAACTCACAAATGCTGATGCTCCAGATACTCAACTAATCTAAAGAAGGCCAGTTTGTTAATCAGAACCTCAGTTTTCAGCTGTGCTAACATAATTGTAAAGGGTTTTCTAATGATCAATTAGCCTTTTTAAATGATAAACTTGGATTAGCTAACACAACGTGCCATTGGAACACAGGAGTGATGGTTGCTGATAATGGGCCTCTGTACGCCTATGTAGATACTCCATTACAAATCTGCCGTTTACAGCTACAATAGTCATTTACAACATTAACAATGTCAACACTGTATTTCTGATAAATTATATTTTATTTTAATGGACAAAAAATATGATTTTCTTTCACAAGGACATTTCTAGGTGAGCACAAACTTTTGAATGTGTACATAATAACATTATACATCAAACCACTTATGAGTCTTGTTATCCTCATGTAATTTAAAGTCATGTTACCCTCAGAGACATGTTATCCTTGTTACTAACGTTGTGTAATCTCATTACTAATGAGATATGTTATCCTCTGAGACATGTTACATATGAGATTTCTGAGAAGTGTTATCCTCTACCTGTAGATGCAATGGGCTGTGGTGGACAGAACCCTAGATAACGTTACAAATCGAAAAACTCAGCTCAGACAGAACTGTTTGGGGTATTCATTCACCTCTGTCACAGGTGAGCTAGTCCCCTCACTCAATAATTTAGTTAAATTTCAATCTGTTATTATGTCATTTTCAATCAGTTTATTATCCTTGTATCCATTAATATGACATATTAAGCTAATTGAAATTTGGCTGAATGAAATGTGGAAAGTACATTTATTTAAATTTATACTATTAAGATTGGAATTTTCAATCTTAATAGTAATAATTTCAATCCATTTATCTTCAAAATTTCAATCAGACAAATTTCAATCAGCTTAATATGTCATATTTCACAATCACACAACTTTCACATCCACATTCACATAGTCCTATTCCCAAACACACTCGGTAATCTCCCTTATTACCCATGTGCATCGTCAACGATTCTCTTGTCGTTACTTGCTATGCACCATATGTATCTCCTGTACATATTTAATAACACCACGTAGTCAAAAACACCTTGTGTTATTTGTAGTGGCTTCAGACCACGTAGACATTTCTTAAAAATGCCCACAGACAGCTATCAGCGGGGCTTTTCATGGTACCATTACACCCTTGCTCTCGTCTTCTCATAGAACTAGTGAATAGCCTTCTCTCTTTCAGACTATGGGTACCTTTTTATGCGTTAAACGCCTTGTTTTAAAAACAAAATCACACATATTTTTTATACAGATTCATTTAAACGGACTTACTGAAATCAGTTGCCGTCCCTCAATTGTTTGCGGATGATGTGTATCCTCCTGAGCAGCTCACAGTAAGGGTCTGGTCTGTCGGGTCTCGAAGTCTTTTGGTCAGATGGAAATTTCCCCCACGCTTCATAAAATGCGCCACCAGTTTTCCCCGCAGACTCCCAAAAGAAAGCACCGCAGGCAGAATCAATCATCCTGTTGCATGAAGTCACTTGCATGAAAACAGAAATTGGTTAAAAGAAAAGCACAAACAGATCACAGAAATGTATGAATAGAAAAGCATGGCACCCACCACTGCGACCTGTATGCTCTAGTCGGCTGGCTCTCGCTACATATTCGTCGCCAGACCCACTGGCTCCATGTCATCTATAAGTCTATACGGGGTAAAGCTCTACCTTATCTCAGCTCACTGGTCACAATAACAACATCCACCTGTAGCACATTCTCCAGCAGGTATATCTCACTGGTCATCCCCAAAGCTAACACCTCCTTTGGCTGACTTTCCTTCCAGTTCTCCGCTGCCAGTGACCGGAACAAATTGCAAAAATCGCTGAAGCTGGAGACTTATATTTCCCTCACTAACTTTAAACATCAGCTATCTAAGCAGCTAACCAATTGCTGCAGCTGTACATAGCCATCTGTAAATAGCCCACCCAATCTACCTACCTCATCCCCATATTGTTTTTATTTACTTTTCTGATCTTTTGCACACCAGTATCTCTACTTGCACATCATCCCCTGCTGATTTATCACTCCAGTGTTAATCTGCTAAATTGTAATTACTTCGCTACTATGGCCTATTTATTGCATACCTCCTCACGCCATTTGCACACACTGTATATAGACTTTATTTTTTTCTATTGTGTTATTGACTGTACGCTTGTTTATTCCATGTGTAACTCTGTGTTGTTGTTTGTCACACTGCATTGCTTTATCTTGGCCAGGTCGCAGTTATAAATGACAACTTGTTCTCAACTGGCCTACCTGGTTAAATAAAGTTTAAATAAATAAATAAATAAAACTTACGATTCCCCAAATGGCAGTTTCTTGTCACAGTTACTGACTATCTGGCCATCCAGAATTACAACAACACACAGACTTCTGCCCCATTGAGGTGTCGTTTTCATGACATTTTCAGCTAACTCCGTTTATGGGGTAACCTAGGTAACCACAGGTTGTTTTCCCAACGGTGGGCGGGGCCACAACGTTCTATAATACAGACTAAGACTATAGTGCTCTACTTTTGATCAGGGCCCATAATGCTCTGGTCAAAAGTAGTGTGCTATGTATGGAATAGGGTGCCATTTGGGATTCAAAATGTGGTGCCATTTGGGATGCAGCATATGGCTGGCTTATCATCTCGGTAAACAGTAATCTTTTCAGGCCATTTCCAGTTGTCTCAATCTTCTGGAAAAAAAGTTATAGTTTATCGTTTGAATGAATAAGATATTGTCAGTGTACAACCTTCAGATGTATTGGGAAAATGTGTTTTAAGAATAGTAATTAGGGGAGGGAGTTGTTGTTTTGTTGTCTGTGAGAATTACCTTTTTACAACCTCACAAAAGTGTATTTTCTTTGCATGAATAGACTTAGTAATGTGTTAGTTATTGCTGCACCACAAAATAATGATAAACTAATATATAATCTACCTTATGGGTCATCATGTATTGTCTTTGTATTTGCTTTCACAAGCAACTCAAATAATTTGCATTTGAAGTAACTCAAATACTTTAATTTGCACATTACAAAGTGCTGACTGGTTGATTGACTGAGGAGGAGGAGAAGTCCCTCTCATAGAACCATCCTTACTCCTAGTCAAGTTAAACAAATAAACTATTTCACAGTTACTGTTTAGTTTAAACAGTAACTGTGGGTGCCATAGGCCTACCATAGCACAATCTGAGTAGAGCTGTGACAGAGGTTTTATCAGTAAACCAATTAACATGATTTATGGTTCAGGGGGACTATGGTTAGGGGGACATGCCCATAAATACAAAGAGCCTGAACAGAACTGGGTTCTGTCCCAAATGGCACCCTATTCTCTATAAAGGGCTCTGGTCAAAAGTAGTGCACTATATAAGGAATAGGGTGCCGTTTGGAACAAACATCTTCCTAAAGGGAGATGTTATCAGGAAGGCTGTGGTGTGGTAGCTGGATCATTCTGCTATGTTGTCATGCAGTCAGCATGCATTTGTAAATTCAGCTACTGTGCATATATGGTTCTGACCCCTTTCCATCAGTGGGTCAGAAGTTCAAACCCCCAAACTCCAGCCTGAAGAGTTGAAGTGTGGGGTGTGAACTTACGACCTCCCCTAATTTAAAGGGACAAGAGGCTGGAAAATGAATTCCTTATCGGTAGGACTAAATGCCTCTCACCTAGGGGGTAGAGTTAGTTAGCCCCTGTATCTGAACCACCCTGTGTTTAAAATGTTACTTAGGTGAGGTTGTGTGTTGACGATTTTGATTTTGAGAATGCCTCTGTTTGTTTTGCAGTAACATGTTTGTTTTGCAGTAACATTGTGACTTTGTTTAGATATATTTTTATTTAGATACACAGGGATATTAGGCTCTCAGATATTTGAACTCCTCTAGATCTCTGGAATGATTTCAAAAGATTCCAATGAAAGCTGTGTCATGTGGACGTCAAAATGTCAGCTCTTCTTGGTTGTAAATCTGAGTGTCAGTCACACTGTTCTGTCATGGAATTGATAGAAGGTCCAACAATCTGACTGACGCATTCTGCAGTAGGTAAAATATGCTCATTCAGGTTGTGTGGAATTTGGTCCTTTCTTGCGACCTGGGCAGAGTTCAGGTGCTCTGTTTGACCAAGGACAGATTTACTAGTTTGCCAAGAACATGTTAATTGCCAGATGGCCTCTTCTTGTTGATGTATCGTTTCTAATCACGCTCAAAAGTGAATTTAGTTTCACATGTTGTGCGTCCCAAATGGCACCCTATTCCCTATATAGTCCACTACTGTTGACCAGAACCCTATGGCCCCTGGTCAAAAGTAGGGCCATGGTCAAAAGTCATGCTAAATAAGGAATAGGGTGCCATTAGGGATGCAGTCAAGAGCTGTCTCTGACGACTGTGTAGGATTGCAAAATTCTTTGCACTTTCAATGAATTCAATGAATTCCCAACTTTCAATGAATTCCCTAGTTTTCCCGAAATCCCAGTTGGAGGGTTCTCAGAATCAGGAGGGAATAAGGAGGATGTACGGGGTCTTCCAACCGGGATTTCGGGAAAACCATTAATTTTCACACTTAGGCCTATTGCTTTCTGAGTTGTCAATTTTGCCAATCTATAACTCAAATAATGAATCATAAAAAGCTTGTGTGTAATACATTTCAACAGCTTCCCAGACTCGCAATATAAAGTAAAAAACTACCAAAATGCTATAACATAAAACACATTGTCCAGGGCTACATGACAGACGGGACTAATATAAAATATAATTTTCTGTGTGAATAGCTCCCGCTGTAGTCATCTAATTGCTAAATTGCTAAATGTTTAGCGCTGTTGGCTGTATTGTTTAAATCAATACAAATCGATTTACATGTGTCTGCAGAGAGACACATCCACATCCTCCTTTTCTCCTCTTTCATTCCTAACGCGTCCCTCCTTTCCCTCCCTCCTCTCCATCCCTTGTTCCATTGCATCATGAAGAGTGCACATAATCCTATAGACTTTTGTACTCACATGCCCTGTCTTATATCCTAGATGAGGAACCATTTCCTTTGCACTGTTCTTCAATAAAAATTAAAAGCTGCCATAAAAACAAGACGCAGGAGGGGGGAGAGAGAAATGCTGTCACCCTAAATCACATCCATCTTTCTCTCTTTCTTCTCCAAGCTGATCGTGAATATTTCATGGGGCCTATTTTATTCTGACATTTGTAGATGACTTAGAGATTGTGTCCCAAATGCCACCCTATTCCATATAAAGGGCACTACTTTTGACCAGGGCTCATTTGGGAGTAGTGCACTACACAAGGAATCGGGTGCCATTTGGGACGCAGCCCTAGAGTGTTACACAGGAAATAAAATGCTGATGAAGGCAGTCCGACTGTCATGAAGGTTACTGAATTGTAAATGGTCCTATCCATCTCCTCTCCTAGCTAATAATGTGTGTAGACTAGAGGCTGTAAACATGGTGAGGGATGTGATTGTGTATCCGCTGCTGCTCCTTTAGGAATTGTATAAACATTATTCATGGATCACCGGGCCGTGCTTAATTGTAAGTTGTATATCATGGCGATCTGTTGGAGAGGCAGAAGGAAACTCATTATTGATGTCTCATAACATTGAGCGGCTCCATCTTGAAAGCCTCCTCCACACACCTGGGGCCTCATTTTCAATCGGGTAAAAGTGGATAATTCATTGACTGATGTCACTAGATCATTTAAGGAGTTCACGCCGCGAACTGGTAAAAGGTACAGTATGACCAGTTAATTAATATGTTTCATATATGTTCAATTATGTAAACAAGCCATTGCAGTGCAAACCCTTTCAGAATGCATCTGATGCAGTATATTCAAAGAGCCTGCCAATAGGGCATGTATTGCACTACAACAAATGCTGGATGTAAAAAACTATTGAAATACAACTTCTTGATAGGTAATCAATGTAGTTGACCATCCATGATATACAGTAGGTTATAGTCTTTCAATATGAGTACCAGTTTTATATTCTCATCATACCTCTCAGAAAACATTTACAACTATAGGTGTATTTTTTCTCCTCTTCTCTACCTCCCTCTAACTGAGGGCCGGCTAAGCACCTACAGCCTTCAATTTCCCTGTTCTAGTGTTCTCAGGATCAGGAGTTATGAGAAAAAGGTTTCAGACTCAATTCTTGAGCTAAGGCCTGCTGTGACAGGGATTATTATTTATTTGTCATGCTGGATGTAATAAGCTGTAGATACAGGATGGAGGGCCCGGTGATTTATTGCTCTGTCGACTGCCACTAGCAGGATGCGCACTCTAGCGTGCTGGATGAATACCACACTGTCAGCTCTGTCCATCCGTCTCCATCACCCGTCTCCATCACCCTTCTCCCTCTCCCTCTCTCTTTCTCGCTCGCTCCCTTCTTTCTTCTTCTCTCTCTCTCTCTCTCTCTCTCTCTCTCTCTCTCTCTCTCTCTCTCTCTCTCTCTCTCTCTTCTTCACAACACCCTCCAATTTCATGCCAGGGTACATAAACAATCTTACCTTATTTGGATACCCCTCTGTCTATTTGTTCTTCCCAGAAACATGGGGATCGGTTGGCTTTAAACATCCTGTTGTCTTGACACACTAGCGTCAGGTTGTTTTGTCTGAATTATTATAGAAGAATATGTGCTTGTTGTTTTTCTTCTGGAAACTGACATTAGGAAAATGGAATCCATTTAGGCTACATTTAGTGTTTTTGTTGTTGCAGATTGAGGTACACATTTTTAAGTTAAGGTACTATTTTCCATGATGAAACAGAGACTGAGAGGATTAGTAGTCCCTAGCATTAGTGTTAAGCGCTGTTGTTGCTATTTTGCCTTTGCATACAACATCGTTCCACATTTTGGAGAAACAATTTCTTCGTTCCTACATATATCAATAAACAACAGTAACAGAAACAATAGCAACAACAACAACCGCAACAGCAACATTTACAATCTGTAGACACTATTAGAATAGAAATGTTAGGTGAGGGGTGGTAGGGTAGGGGAAAAGTAATAGAGGAATAAATATATTTTTTAAATGACATCTTACATACATACATACATACATACATACATACATACATACATACATACATACATACATACATACATACATACATACATACATACATACATACATACATACATACATACATACATACATACATACATACATACATACATACATACATACATACATACATACATACATACATACATACATACATACATACATACATACATACATACATACATACATACATACATACATACATACATACATACATACATACATACATACATACATACATACATACATACATACATACATACATACATACATACATACATACATACATACATACATACATACATACATACATATGGGATTGGTCATGATGCAGACAATTACATTGATGGATGCCACAATCTATATGCAATATTAAAGCGGAACTACCAACCCCCCCCCCCCATTAAATAGAAATAACAACAGCAACAGAAGCAACATCAACAATAGAAACAACAGAAACAACATGCACTTTTTTTGTCTCATAGCATCAGCTGTGGCCCCAATGAACTCTTACACATCAACCATGTTCTGGATTGGGCTCCGAAGTTACCCAACAGCGCCTTTCATAAATTGAGTAATTCAGTTGTCTCCATAGGTCGTGTAAACATGTTAAAAAGCCATTCATGGTTTGAGAGGATTATATTATTGAAGTATCGCTTAATTGGATAAACAGATTTTTAGGCTCCATAAACTTACTTGCCCAATTTATTCGCCCATTGATATTGTTGTTTACACGTGGGGTATTAACGTAAGTGGAACTGACGTTGTAAACAGCTAGAATCCTAGGTCTACTATTATCCAGTGGGGGCTTAGGCTATACACATGGTGGCAGTGCTGGAATCCAGTGGGGGCTTTCTATGGGTTTATCCCAAATTGCACCCTATTGCCTATATAGTGCACTAAGAAGTGGGAATAGGCTGCCATTTGAGACGTACCCTATTTGAAAGGCAGGCTCAAAGCAAAGTGAGGCATCAGGGAAAACACTTAGCCCACATATCAACGCTACGGACATGTGCTTGGCGAGAGCCAGCGAGCACGGCGACGACAGCGCTTAATTAATATGAGAAATAGCGTTTGTGTCCACCATAAACGACTTGAGCAGAGCCGCCACTTTGTTGTCTAAGCCTGCTCAGCTGAGTGTTTGATGTTTCTTTGTTGTTGCATAAACTGTAATGACATTACACGCGCATGCACACACGCACACACGCACAAACGCACACACACGCACACATAGCATGGAAAGCCATACTATACACTGTATCCCACTAGCACGCACATACAGTAAGTAGGACCTTAATTTGATCACCATGTTGCAGGAGAATGTTTCCGCAATGCAGGAAATTTAAAATGTGTATTGTATTTGAGATTTAAAAAGGCTTCTGAAGTTTGTAATTTCCACTTAGAAATGTCAACCCCTACAAAAATTTCCATTAATTATAATTCACATAATATTTCACATTTCCATTTTATAAGGAACTGTTTCTACAGGATATTATTTTTCGTTCTGTAGCAAACTGGCTCAAACTAAGATCTGTACCAGCAGCTGAGCTGTCCTTGCATGGAGGATAGTGATGGGGGCAAAAATCTGTACAGTTACATATCGGGATATTATTTTTTACAATATATTGTGTAGTTATTTTTGCACTAATGTCCAAAAGTCCAGTATTTTCCCTTCAGAAATTGTGTCTCATGACTGTCATGTCCCTCTGTAGCCTACATTTGGTGAGCAATATATGTTTGGAACAAATAAAATCATGGTACCTAATCGCAATACATAAAATCGTGAAAATCATGAGAGTTGCAATCCATATCGTATATTCACCTAAGTATCGCGGCAATATCGTATCGTGAGGTCCCTTGGAATTCCCAGTCCTAATGGAGAAGAGAGCGTGTGTTGTTTTACTGTTTTACTGTGTGTGTGTGTGTGTGTGTGTGTGTGTGTGTGTGTGTGTGTGTGTGTGTGTGTGTGTGTGTGTGTGTGTGTGTGTGTGTGTGTGTGTGTGTGTGTGTGTGTGTGTGTGTGTGTGTGTGTGTGTGTGTGTGTGTGTGTGTGTGTGTGTGTGTGTGTGTGTGTGCGTGTGTGTGTGTGTGTGTGTGTGTTGATCATTAAATATCAGACAGATCCTCTCAAACTTTTTATCCTTTATAAACAACATCAGCTTCCATATATCTCTCTCTCTCCCTCGCCCTCTTGCCCTTTCGCTCTCTCTTTCTCTCTCTCTTGCTCTCCCTCTCATTTGTTTCAGCTCAGCTGGCTATCTATCTAGTTTATGGGTTTATTTCCCCCCTACACACTTTTATTTATGGACTTGTTTGTTTTCTGCCATCATTGCTAACAACACGGTTAATAGCAATCCTTTGTTATCCCAGGCAGCCGGACGGGAGCTGCTGGTGCTGACGCTTCGGACGACGGGGGCAGTGAAGTGAGAAGACTCATTTGGAGGGCTAAGGAAAGGCTTGACAGGCCCCATTTATAACGAGATCATTCTGGAAACTACAGGGTATTATTAACCCTCTATTGGAGTCTAATTAGTGTGCGTCCATAATGTTACCCTATATAGTGCACTACAGTACCTTTGATGAGGCACTGGTCAAAAGTAGGGTGCCATTTGGGATTAACGACTATGCTGCACAAACAGTCGTATGGGTTTATTTCATTCTTTGAAATCAGTGTTGGTTTTTATTGAAGTAGATGATTCCCATCTAGGGACCCCAGACAATAAATTCAGTATGTTAACCACTTCACAATACAAGTCAGTCCCTCCAGGATTCTGCGATAGTAATTTTTTTGGCCAATATCAACAATTCTCTGCATATTATGCTTGCACATTTGATCAATCACTACACTAATTCAGCATAAAATGGTCATATCATCTCAATAAACTGATTAACACTAACAGCCATAATTTAAAAATAATTGTCCTAACCTTTATAATGTAACATTTGTGTATTTGAGCTTTCCTTTTGAACCCTGAAAAACAAGAGACAACATCACTCTCTCTCTCTCCAAAGTGTAGTGACATGAAGCTTTTCAACCCTTAATTAGTGATACATTTTCTCCTTGTGATGTCTATTGATGTAGCTATGTGGGGGGAGAAGGCAAAGCTACAGCCTGACTTAAGTGTGAATTATTTTTTTAAATGCTCTACCCCAACCCACCCACCCTCTCTCTCTCTCTCTCTCTCTCTCTCTCTCTCTCTCTCTCTCTCTCTCTCTCTCTCTCTCTCTCTCTCTCTCTCTTCTCTTCTCTCTCTTCCTTCTCTCTCTCTCTCTCTCATCCAACCTCCCTCCTTCTCCTTTCTGTCCACTCTCTCCCTCTCCTTCCCTGACTCCCCTCTGCTTCCCTCAATCTCACCTATTCCTCTCTCTCTCTCCTTCCTTCCTTCTCTCTCATCCTCCCTCGCTCCCACTCTCTTCCTCCCTCTCTCTCCTCCTCTCTACCTCCTTCCTTCCTTCATTCCAGTGTGGAGAAATGAGGTGCAGAATTAGTTTTTTGCTTGCCTGTGCAATAGAACGCTTCGGCTCCGGCGTTGTCAGGGGCCCCGTCAGCAGATCAGAGATGCAGATGGGAGGTGTAACAGCTCTGCAGTGGCAGCCGCCCGGGCCAGGCCCTGCTCTGCTCCCCTCTGATCTACTCTCCTCTCCTCCTCTCTGCTCTGCCCCGGTGTGATTGCAGCCGCCAGCCAGGATGAAGTCAGCACTGACAAAGTGCTCCCATTGATGGATGGACAAAGCCGGGAACTGGATGTGAGAATGGATGGGGCAGAGTGGGAATTTAACACAGACAAACATAATGAAAGACCGAGAGGAATGACCTGCTAAATCATTCCGGCAATACAACTCCCTGAGCAATTTACTTACTACTAACTGAGCACTGGAGGATTGTTTGCATGGGTAAAAGTGGGCCTTGACGGGGGCATGGTTTTCATTCAGCTGGGTAGGCATGGAGCTAGGCTGACATCACACGATTGTTTTATGATTGCCTAAAGATGTATGATCTTAATTTGAGCCAGTTTGTTACAGTAGGAAAATAATCCTGCAGCAACAAGAAATATAAATTATTATGTGAATTATAATTCATTGAATATTTTTGTAGGAGTTGATCAAGTTTGACATTTTGAAGTCGAAATGACAAACTTTAGAAGCCTTTTTAAACCTTGAATACACTAAGTTAGCATTTCCTGCCATGCATTAAAATTCTCAGTAACAAAAGTGATCAAATTAAGATCCTACATCTGTAGACCAGCAGATGCTAGTCAGATACACCCATGCTAAGGGATAAGACTCACCTCTAGGCTTTATACAGAATGCTTTAAATTGCATGTGTGTTCAAGCACAGGTCAATTTGCAGTGCCTCAGAGCACAAGGTAAAACAACATATACTTGAAGTACCTCATGGCCTGCGCCCATAGGCATAGGTCTGCTTCACTACGTAGGGGGGAGAGGAAAGTCTCAATATGCCTACAAATTGTACCCTATTCCCTATATAGTTCCTATTGGCCCTTGTCAAAAGTAGTGCAGTATAAAGAAATATGGTGCCATTTGGGACTCAGCCTACGTGGGGGAGAGGAAGGTATCAGTCTGTCCCTTTCCCTTGTTAGATAGAGAATGAATTCTCATTACCATTGCACTAGCACTCCATTAAATGTCAGTGGCGGTGGTGGATGGAGCCGTGGAAGATTACGACTAATGCTGTTGGCCTTAGGAACTCCGATTAGAACCATTCTCATTAATCAGAGACCTGAGAGAGGAAAGCAATTTAAAGGCATGGTCCGCACAGAGCAAGGGGCAGGGCAGGGTAGCATCCTGTCACTGAGACTGTGGTGGGACGCACACACACACACAAACCAAAGACAAATGCAACACAGGTTTATCTGGTCAGATTAATTGGAAGTGAGGAGTGTCAGGGTAACTGGCCTTCATGTGTCCTTGATAGACATAATGAAGGCGTAGTAAATGGGTGTTGTGTGGTGTGTCTCCTTTCATTTCATCTTACATGTTCCCAGAATTTTACCAACACTATATTCCATAGGATACAATAATACAAGAGGAATAATGTTATTTGGCTATTTCTCTCTCTGTGTTCATGTACAAGCCAAACTTACATCCATGCACTTGGATGCCCTTGTTAATGGAGGGACAAACAACTATTTCTGCATATTCCCTATATAGTGCACTACTGTTGACCAGAGCCCTGTGGGTGTCCAAGGGAATAGGTTGCCATTTGTGATGCAGATTATGTCTCAGGGTTAAACTGAGGGCACCAACCTGTGTTTGGTTCTCAATTAACACCTGTCACTGCAGACAACTCACTGCGTGAAGTCACTCTGACACTCCATAGAATGTTGTTTTCAGGTTGTTAACCAACCACCTGGGGAATAACAGAACAGAGGGACCCCTCTATTGGACTCAATGTGGTCTGTGTCCAAAATGTCACCATAGTCCCTAAGTAGATCACTACTTTTGACCAAGGCCCATAGGGAAACCCAAAGGGCTCTGGTCAAATGTAGTGCACTACTAGCGAATAGGGTGCCATTTCGGACAGAACCAATGCATTCTGTGAACAGAGGAGGGAGATGGAGAAGGACCATAATAAATATTGTAGGTCATGTGGTATCATTTTCTTCAGCTGCTCTTGGGGAGGCTGTTTTGTCTGGACTATTTGTTTTTTGGTGTGTGAAAAGAAGTGTGATATGATACACCATAATATAAAAAATGATGTGGACACCCCTTTAAATGAATGGATTTGCCTATGTCAGCCACACCTGTTGCTGACCGGTGTATAAAATAAAGCAGACAGCCATGCAATCTCCAAAGACAAACATTGTCAGTAGAATGGCCTTACTGAAGAGCTCAGTGACTTTTAACATGGCACCATTATAGGATGCCACCTTTCCAACAAGTCAGTCCGTCAAATGTCTGCCCTGCCCAGTCAACTATAAGTGTTGTTATTGTGAAGTGGAAACATCTAGGAGCAATAACGGCTCAGCCGCAAAGTGGTGGGCCACACAAGCTCACAGAATGGGACCACAGAGGGCTCATCTTTCCTCAGTTGCAACAATCACTACCAAGTTCCAAACTGCCTCTGGAAGCAATGTCATGACAAGAACTGTTCGTTGGGCACTTCATGAAATGGGTTTCCATGGCCGAGCAGCCGCACACAAGTGTAAGAACACCAAGCGCAATGCCAAGCGTCATCTGGAGTGGTGTAAAGCTCGCCACCATTGGACTCTGGAGCAGTGAAAATGCGTTCTCTGGAGTGATTAATCGCGCTTCAACATCTGGCAGTCCAACAGATGAATCTAGGTTTGGCGGATGCCAGTAGAACACTACTTGACCCAATGCAAAGTGCCAACTGTAAAGTTTGGTGGAGGATGAATAATGGTCTGGGGCTGTTTTTAATGGTTCAGGCCTCTTAGTTCCAGTGAAAGGAAATCTTAACACTACAGCATACAATAACATTCTAGATGATTCTGTGCTTCCAGCTTTGTGATTTTTGGAAATGCCCTTTCCTTTTTTCCATCATTAAAATGCCCCCATGCACAAATGGGGGCATTGTGGAAGAAGTTGCACAGAGCCCTGACCTCAGCCCCATCGAACTTGTTTGGGATGAAGTGGAATACCAATTGCGAACCAGGCCTAAACGCCCAACATCAGTGCCCGACCTCACTATTGCTCTTGTGGCTGAATGGAAGCAGGTCCTCGCAGCAATGTTCCAACGTCTACTAGAAAGCCTTCCCAGAAGAGTGGAGGCTGTTATAGCAGCAAATGTGGGACCAACATATTGGAATGAGATGTTCGAACCGAGCAGGTGTCCACTTACATTTGGTGATGTAGACTATATAATCGAGAGGAGGGAAGTGAGCCATGAATCAGAGTAGCCAGTGATTAGTGATGGAATACTACACATGTGAACTAGGGGTGCAACAGTACAGGTATTTCTACCAAACCATTTGGTAAGGAGACCTCGGTTCGGTCAGCAATGTGAACCCCGGTTCGTCCACACTGTGAACCCGAATGAATACATAAAACAACACAAAAACAAAAAGTACTCAATAAAAACACTAGGCCTATAGGCTATTCCTACATTGCATTGTAGGCCTCTTGAGGAAATCTGATCTGAAAAAAAAAAACATTTCAGGCTATTCCATTAAAACATCTACAGAATATGCGCGTGTTGTAATCAAAATTCAAACTTTAATTGCCGCATTTCAAACTGTCCTTTTGTGAGGCGCAGTTATGTACAATGGCAAGGGGTCAATAAACCAGAATTGGAGGATCCTCGTTTAAATCTCCAGTTTGGGAAAAGTTTGGCTTCCCAGTAGATTACAACGACAATGGACAGAGAATTGTGTATAAAACGTTAACAGTATGTCGCCATGCTCAATGAGAATAGGCTATGCAGCTGCCAACACCTAAAATATGTTGACACATTCATGCCGACATCACCCAAGTATAAGACGGAAATGCAAAGAAACAACAACACAACATTGTCTCCCATCTGCATTCAAGCAGCCCTTGCCAGCTGATTCTGACAGAGCCAAAGAAATTACGATAAGAGCGATAGGTAGGCTATGTTTGTAAGAAAAGTCTTTGCTTTATAGCCACATACAGTTGAAGTCAGAAGTTTACATACACTTAGGTTGGAGTCAGTAAAACTCGATTTTCAACCACTCCCCAAATTTCTTGTTAACAAACTATAGTTTTGGAAAGTCAGTTAGGACATCTACTTTGTGCATGACACAAGTCATTTTTCCAACAATTGTTTACAGACAGATTATTTCACTTATAATTCACTGTATCACAATTCCAGTGGGTCAGAAGTTTACATACACTACTATTTCCAAATGCCTGAGGTACCACATTCATCTGTAAAAACAATAGTATGCAAGTATAAACGCCATGGGACCACTCAGCCGTCATACCGCTCAGGAAGGAGATGTGTTCTCCTAGAGATGAACATACTTTGGTGCGAAAAGTGCAAATCAATCCCATGACAACAGCAAAGGTCCTTGTGAAGATGCTGGAGGAATCAGGCACAAAAGTATCTAAAGCCACAGTAAAACGAGTCCTATATCGACATAACCTGAAAGGCCACTCAGCAAGGACGAAGCCACTGCTCCAAAACCGCCATAAAAAAAGCCAGACTATGGTTTGCAACAGCACATGGGGACAGAGATCGTTCATTTTGGAGGAATGTCCTCTGGTCTGATGAAACAAAAATAGAACTGTTTGGCCATAATGACCATCATTATGTTTGGAGAAAAAAGGGGGAGGCTTGCAAGCCGAAGAACACCATCCCAACAATGAAGCACGGGGTTGGCAGCATCATGTTGTGGGGGTGCTATGCTGCAGGAGGGACTGGTGCACGTCACAAAATAGATGGCATCATGAGGTAGGAAAATGATGTGGATATATTGAAGCAACATCTCAAGACGTCAGTCAGGAAGTTAAAGTTTGGTTGCAAATGGGTCTTCCAAATGGACAATAACCCCAGGCATACTTCGAAAGTTGTGGCAAAATGGCTTAAGGACAACAAAGTCAAGGTTTTTTAATGGCCATCACAAAGCACTCACCTCAACCCTACAGAAAATTTGTGCGCAGAACTGAAAAAGCATGTGTGAGCAAGGATGCCTACAAACCTGACTCAGATACACCAGCTCTGTCAGGAGGAATGGGACAAAATTCACCCAATTTATTGTGGGAAGCTTGTGGAAGGCTACCCGAAACGTTTGTCCCAAGTTAAACAATTTAAGGGCAATGCTACCAAATACTAATCGAGTGTATGTAAACTTCTGACCCACTGGGGATCAAATCAAATCCAATTTATTTATATAGCCCTTCGTATATCAGCTGATATCTCAAAGTGCTGTGCAGAAACCCAGCCTAAAACCCCAAACAGCAAGCAATGCAGGTGTAGAAGCACGGTGGCTAGGAAAAACTCCCTAGAAAGGCCAAAACCTAGGAAGAAACCTAGAGAGGAACCAGGCTATGGGGGTGGCCAGTCCTCTTCTGGCTGTGCCGGGTGGAGATTATAACAGAACATGGCCAAGATGTGCAAATGTTCATAAATGACCAGCATGGTCCAATAATAATAAGGCAGAACAGTTGAAACTGGAGCAGCAGCACGGCCAGGTGGACTGGGGACAGCAAGGAGTCATCATGTCAGGTAGTCCTGAGGCATGGTCCTAGGACTCAGGTCCTCCGAGAGAGAGAAAGAGAGAAAGAGAGAATTGGAGAGAGCACACTTAAATTTACACAGGACACCGAATAGGACAGGAGAAGTACTCCAGATATAGCAAACTGTCCCTAGCCCCCCGACACATGAACTACTGCAGCATAAATACTGGAGGCTGAGACAGGAGGGTTCAGGGGACACCGTGGCCCCATCCGAGGACACCCCCGGACAGGGCCAAACAGGACGGATATAATCCCACCCACTTTGCCAAAGCACAGCCCCCACACCACTAGAGGGATATCTTCAACCACCAACTTACCATCCTGAGACAAGGCTGAGTATAGCCCACAAAGATCTCCGCCACGGCACAACCCAAGGGGGAGGGGTGCCAACCCAGACAGGATGATCACATCAACCCACTCAGGTGACGCACCGCTCCCAGGGACAGTATGAGAGAGCCCCAGTAAGCCAGTGACTCAGCCCCTCTAATAGGGTTAGAGGCAGAGAATCCCAGTGGAAAGAGGGGAACCGGCCGGGGCAGAGACAGCAAGGGCGGTTCGTTGCTCCAGAGCCTTTCCGTTCACCTTCCCACTCCTGGGCCAGACTACACTCAATCATATGACCCACTGAAGAGGTGAGTCTTCAGTAAAGACTTAAAGGTTGAGACCGAGTTTGCGTCTCTGACATGGGTAAGCAGACCGTTCCATAAAAATTGAGCTCTATAGGAGAAAGCCCTGCCTCCAGCTGTTTGTTTAGAAATTCTAGGGACAATTAGGAGGCCTGCGTCTTGTGACCGTAGCGTACGTGTAGGTATGTACGGCAGGACCAAATCAGAGAGCTAGGTAGGAGCAAGCCCATGTAATGCTTTGTAGGTTAGCAGTAAAACCTTGAAATCAGCCCTTGCTTTGACAGGAAGCCAGTGTAGGGAGGCTAGCACTGGAGTAATATGATCACATTTTTTGGTTCTAGTCAGGATTCTAGCAGACGTATTTAGCACTAACTGAAGTTTATTTCGTGCTTTATCCGGGTAGCCGGAAAGTAGAGCATTGCAGTAGTCTAACCTAGAAGTGACAAAAGCATGGATTAATTTTTCTGCATCCTTTTTGGACAGAAAGTTTCTGATTTTTGCAATGTTACGTAGATGGAAAAAAGCTGTCCTTGAAATGGTCTTGATATGTTCTTCAAAAGAGAGATCAGGGTCCAGAGTAATGCCGAGGTCCTTCAGTTTTATTTGAGATGACTGTACAACCATTAAGATTTATTTTAGTTTATTGTTGACACAGTAAATTCTCACCTCCCACGTGGTTCCAAACGCAGCATCAGAATGGAAACTTGAGAGGCCCAATAAAACAATTCGGTCACAACAGACAATGCAAGGAAC
The DNA here is from genome assembly GCF_021184085.1 of Oncorhynchus gorbuscha. Taxonomy (NCBI): domain Eukaryota; kingdom Metazoa; phylum Chordata; class Actinopteri; order Salmoniformes; family Salmonidae; genus Oncorhynchus; species Oncorhynchus gorbuscha. The sequence goes on from NC_060178.1 coordinate 88,143,433, forward strand.
ATTATGAATGCTGATCATTGTAAATGGCATTTATATATCCTGCTGTGCCGAAACTGACCCATGATCCCAAACTGCAATATGTACCGAACCGTGGGTTTGGTGAATCATTACACCTCCTAGTGTGAACCCTCTTATCTTCTTCCTCTCTTTCTGACACTCTTTGCTCTCTCCTCTCTCTCATTCTCATTCTCTCTTTCTGTGCTGTTGGTCATCTCAAGTATGTACCTCTCCTCTCTTTGCTCTTTTAGTGGCCTGTATGGTGTCACAGTGTCAGTGTATCAGATCCTGTCCTATCCCTGTCGGTCCTTGAAAAAGCAATCCCCAGATAAATGATTCAAAAAACGAATAGGAAGTCAATGATGACTTAATTCATGTTTGTTCCATCTCTTGCAATGCTTCTTCATCTGTGAAGTGTATTTTGTGCACATTCGTTTACCACTACCCTACAACAGACCAATCCACCATGTTTTTATCTTCAGCACTTCTCCCTTTCTAACAAATACTTATCAGCAGTTTGTGAAGTAATGAATGGGGATCATCCATCTCAGAGCCTGTCGATATGGTAATGACTCTGCCTCATCGTTATGGTTACACAATCATAAATCATTCCCTTTACCAGAATGCTTAGCAGCTGTGGCAACAAACTCCTGGAACACTGGCTGGGAATAAAATACTGCCTATGGTGATTAATGCCCCAACATTCTGTTGCTCCTGCACCTTAATTGTTTTCAGATTTAAAAAAAAAATCCTGGATGGATTGTATATCAATAAAACTATAAGTCAAGGGGTTTCAACAAAAGAGGGGAAAGTTTAGTAAATCATAGTGTTTCGCTTTCTACCTATTCACCTCTCCATGCATTCTGGTTATGGAGTTCAGAGTAATGATATACTGTATAGTATATATGGTATAGCCGTCACAACGTTTGCAACACGCTAGTTTTCACAGCATGTATCTGTTCATTTGAGATGAGCTAAAACTGCAGGAAGAGGGGAGAAATGGTCTACAATACTGGCCATGTCAATATGATTTATTTTGATGTTTCTGAAGTGATATTTGGCTGTAAAAGCTAGCATGATGGACAAGTAGCTAGCCACAATGAGGTTTGTTTTGAGAAAAGTCAGCTAACATTGTAAGATACCTAGGTATAACTAACTGTCTAGCTAGCTATTCGCTAGTTACATTTCTGGCTATTATCTATAAATGAATTTGATTACATCAATATGGCTAGCTAATAGGAAGTTAGCTAGCTGATGACATTTAATTAATTTAGCTAAACAGTGTGTAAAGCTAGTTAGCTAGCAGCTCAATTGAGTTAGCCCACAAAGTATCCTACTGTAGCCAGCTAGCTAATAATACATTGGTTTTTATATTTATATAGCAATCCACAGCTGGTGTTAACAAAAAGGACAAAGCCTACGCAACAACTATCTCGCCAGTCATTTCTATTTCAAGTAATGTGGTTTGTAAGAGTTGGCTTACTGGCTGTTTAGAAGCAGTTAGCTAGCATTCTAACTTTAGCCAACAGGAAAGCACGTCAAAGCAGATCTTCCACACAACAACCATTTCTTCATTTCCTTCTATTTTAAATCTATTTGAATCAGTCTGCATTTATTGCTGTTATAGTAAAGTGCCCTAGTAGTTTCGCTGTGCGTTTCCAAATCCCGAATCAATCAATGCTCTTTGATTTGGTGCTCGGGCAGAGTCTGCCCCAGTGCCCCCACGTGGGAGCTAATTTGAATATCCAATTGTATGCACGTCTCATTGGCTGAGATGTCAAATAAGGTTTTTATTTTTTACCAGTATACGCCCAAACCACTCTGTTGCTTCCTAAAAGGCCAACCAGGGGCACAGAGAAAAGCTGCTTTTTAACATCCTTAATTATACATTTTTTGGAAGGACATCTATTTAATTCATATTGTAATACATGTTTGGTAATATTTCATAAAAAATCTGGAAGGCTAGACCAACAATTTAATAATAGAAAGAAAACTGGCAATTAATTTGAAACTTCTCATAAAACATCAATGGACTGTATATTGCTGCAACAGAAGAGGCCAAGATAGGGCTAAATATCTGTTTGAACCTCGTTTATTTTGGCCTTGCTGAAGCAGGAAGGAGCTAGTGACGTTAGCTAGCTGAGTGAGAGTGAGGCAGGAAGGGGTTAGCGACGTTAGCTAGATGAGTGAGGGGGAACAAAGACAATTAAAAGTGATAGGACTTGTCACATGAGTGTCAACTGCAACCAGGATGGAAGCAATTTATTCAACAAATTGTCTAAATACATGAACTGCTGCCTGGTGTGTATGTGTGTGTCTTTGTCTGTTCTGGGTATGTATGTGTGTGTGTGTCGGTGGAAAAATTTGATTGTTGTTTCCTCTCGATGAATCGCGGCAGACAGGATGCACGGCCGATGCAAAGTGGATTGTTCAGTGTCCTGATAACAATTTAAATCCTGTTATGGCTAATGCTACGGTAATGCTGTTGTAAAAATTGAACATGACACTCCAGCAATTTATTATCTTGTGTTTTTAACCTTGGATATGGGCTTTGTTTGTCCAAGCATATCATTTTGGTTCTCCTGGAAGTGTACTCTTGATAAAAGCATGCATTTTTCATTATATGGAGATTGGTATTTGTAGGAGAGAAAGAGGGAGAGAGAGAAAATGGAACAAAGTGAAAGAGATGGAGAAATGATATATGCTTCAACTACAAAAAATGCTTGTAAGCACGGCGTGTCAAAGCTCTGTTGAAAAGAAATACCAATTTAAGAAAATAGTAATTGATTTAGAAATTCAGGGGTCACCCACGACCAGAGTATTTCCTCAATGTATTGTTGTGTGATAGACGACATCTGTAACGCCAAAGCTTTTTGGCAAATTGGAAACTTGTGCACGAGTCAATGAACATGTCGTTTCTTAGGCTGTAACCGTATTGGCTGTGTAGTTTTCAAATGCAGGATAGAGCACCTTTTTATTCTCCTTTCAGTCATTGTATCTCACTTATTCTATTATAGGCACTATGAAAACCTCTACCCAGACTGTCTATGCAAGTCAATAATAATATGGCTTTTTCATTTGAACCTTTACTGGACACACCATACTTTACATAATCACAGGTTTATAATCTGTGTTGTTTTCAGCAAATTGCATTTCTTCTTGGGGTGTCAGTGGCCAAATCATTGTTTGTTGCATATCCTACAATTGCAGCTGATTGAGGCTGTATAGGTTGCCAAAAACAACACACTCATTTGGGATTTGGCTAATATACGTTCACAAACGCAAACAGAAGGCACTGCAGGGACAGGGTTTACCATTGTGGTGTAGAGCTATTAACTGTAATTTGATGATGAAATAGCTTGCTAGCATACTGTGTCAATTGTTTACAAGAAAATTGGAATGGCTGTGCCAGTGTTGTTGTGGTTGTGAGACACACTGCTAATTTGGCTATCAAACCATAATTAGTGATTTGCCAGTCGGACCAATTTAACCTGCGTAGGCCCAACACTGTCCTGCAGGATTAGCATTGAATGGATAATTTAAGTATACTAGTCAGTTAAGCAGACAGACAGTTAACATACACACAATTTGGTTCTGGGTTCTGATATTAAGAGTTTATTACTCTCCCAGCAGCATTGGTTTTGTGAGTGAATTAATGTATTTCCTGACCAAGGCTTCTCCATTTCTACTGGAGTAGGCCTATCTGCCTTATCCCTGTTATGTGCCTTGACCTCTTTAGTTTCCTTCTCTCTTCTCTCCAGCTGTCGGTTCCCTCCAAACCCAGCTGGTAATCCCCTCAAAAATCCACAACAAATATACCGACCCCTCCTCAGAGGCCTCTCCATTGTTATTGGGTACTTTCCGCCCCCTCTCCCCCACTCCACCTTTTGGCCCCACTGACACCAGCTCAGGCCTCTCTTCTTGATTTAAGACCCTGGCCCATGGCTGACCCTGTGTGCCTCTATCTCACTCTTTCACCTCTGTCTGTCTATCTGAGGCGGCAGGTAGCCTAGTTGTTAAGAGTGTTGGGCCAGTAACCGAAAGGTCTCTAGATTGAATCACTGAGCCAACAAGGTGAAAAAGCTGTCAATGTGCCCTTGAGCAAGTCATTTAATCCTAATTGCTCCTATAAGTCGCTATAGATAAAATTACTTAAATGTCAAATCTACAGCTGTACCTCACAGCTTACTCTTTGGCCTCCCTGGGCTTTTTCTGCATCCCAAATGACACCCTATTCCCTTTTCAGGGAATAAAGGTGTTTGAATTGGACTGAAATAGGTGCCAGTTCTCATTTTGAGTGCCGGTGAAGGAATATTTAGGTGAAGGAAATCTGCATTACTTTTTAGGTGCAGTGGAAATATTGAGGTCCCGGTACATGCCCAAGTCAACCACTGGGGGATAGCCTATAGGCTGGTCAAAAGTAACAAACTATATAGGGGATTGTGTGTCATTTGAGACAAAGTCATTTACTGGCTTCTTTGGCTACTGTTTAATTCCCACCAAACACTCCTTAGTAATGAAAAGAGCTGCCTCATAGGAGCTCATATGACTGTGTGCAGTACTTGAAAAGGGTGCATCATAAATACTGACAAAACTATAATCTGGAAGATATGGGTACTAAGCCTGTCCTTCACGTATGCTGGGGTGCTACACACACACACACACACACACACACACACACACACACACACACACACACACACACACACACACACACACACACACACACACACACACACACACACACACACACACACACACACACACACACACACAAACCTCAGAACCTGTCATACACACCAGTTATAATATTTTGCCACTTCAATGAGAACAGCTGTAGCCATCTCCATTCTGTGCTCTGGATCCCTGCACCCTAAATGGCATTCAATTCCCTATATATCAAATCAAATTTTATTTGTCACATGCGCCGAATACAACAGGAATGCTTACTTACAAGCCCATAACTTCTTGAGCCTAGGCGTCCTGCTATTAGGACAAATTCCGATGAAACTGGTGGGCGGCAATTCAAATAAATAATCATACAAATTATGAATATTAAACATTTAGGTACATGCGTGTCTTATATCGGTTGAAAGCTTAAATTCTTGTTAATCTAACTGCACTGTCCAATTTACAGTAGCTATTAAAGCGAAAGCATGCCATGCGATTGTTTGAGGACGGCGCCCCATATCAGAATATTGTTCCACCGGCACAGGTTTCATAAATTCACAAATAGCGATTAAACATTCATTTACTTTTTGAAAATCTTCCTCTGATTTGTCATCCAAAGGGTCCCAGCTGTAACATGTAGTGTAGTTTTGTTACATAAAATCCTTTTTTATATCCCAAAAAGTCAGATTAGTTGGCGCCATCGATTTGAGTAATCCACTCGTTCAATATTCAAAGAAAGGAGTCCGAAAATCGACCCCTAAATTTTATTTCAAGAAGTCAAACTACGTTTCTATATATTACTCAGATACCCTAAAATGTAATCTAAATATAATATTTTTGACAGAAAGAAGTATGTTCAATAGGAAACCAATTGTAGCAGGTGCTTCTTGTCTTTTTGGCAAGCACAAAACACAGCTTGGTGTCCTTGTACTAAAACTGTTAGTTCTTATTCGTTATTCAAGTTACAAGCCTGAAACCTTGAACATAGACTGCTGACACCCAGTGGAAGCCATATGAATTGCATTCTGGGAGGTAAAATGGAGCAGACCCTTATACTGGCCATTAGAAGAGCATGGTCTCTTAAAAAATATATATATATTCTGTTTGTTTTTTCTTTGGATTTTCTCCTACCATATCTATTGTGTTATACTCTCCTAGATCTTTTTTGTCATTCAGACAGGAAGTGGAGAAAAAAGGGGCCTCGCCTGATGAACGGAACAATGCAGTTTTAAGAAAATACCTTTAAAAAAGTAAGAGATAAAAATAACAAATAATTAATGAGCAGCAGTAAAATAACAAAAGTGGTACTATATATTACATTTACATTTAAGTCATTTAGCAGACGCTCTTATCCAGAGCGACTTACAAATTGGTGCATTCACCTTATGACATCCAGTGGAACAGTCACTTTACAATAGTGCATCTAAAACTTAAGGGGGGGTGAGAGGGATTACTTATCCTATCCTAGGTATTCCTTAAAGAGGTGGGATTTCAGGTGTCTCCGGAAGGTGGTGATTGACTCCGCTGTCCTGGCGTCGTGAGGGAGTTTGTTCCACCATTGGGGGCCAGGGCAGCGAACAGTTTTGACTGGGCTGAGCGGGAGCTGTACTTCCTCAGTGGTAGGGAGGCGAGCAGGCCAGAGGTGGATGAACGCAGTGCCCTTGTTTGGGTGTAGGGCCTGATCAGAGCCTGGAGGTACTGAGGTGCCGTTCCCCTCACAGCTCCGTAGGCAAGCACCATGGTCTTGTAGCGGATGCGAGCTTCAACTGGAAGCCAGTGGAGAGAACGGAGGAGCGGGGTGACGTGAGAGAACTTGGGAAGGTTGAACACCAGACGGGCTGCGGCGTTCTGGATGAGTTGAAGGGGTTTAATGGCACAGGCAGGGAGCCCAGCCAACAGCGAGTTGCAGTAATCCAGACGGGAGATGACAAGTGCCTGGATTAGGACCTGCGCCGCTTCCTGTGTGAGGCAGGGTCGTACTCTGCGGATGTTGTAGAGCATGAACCTACAGGAACGGGCCACCGCCTTGATGTTGGCTGAGAACGACAGGGTGTTGTCCAGGATCACGCCAAGGTTCTTGGCGCTCTGGGAGGAGGACACAATGGAGTTGTCAACCGTGATGGCGAGATCATGGATCAGGAACGGGCAGTCCTTCCCCGGGAGGAAGAGCAGCTCCGTCTTGCCGAGGTTCAGCTTGAGGTGGTGATCCGTCATCCACACTGATATGTCTGCCAGACATGCAGAGATGCGATTCGCCACCTGGTCATCAGAAGGGGGAAAGGAGAAGATTAATTGTGTGTCGTCTGCATAGCAATGATAAGAGAGACCATGTGAGGTTATGACAGAGCCAAGTGACTTGGTGTATAGCGAGAATAGGAGAGGGCCAAGAACAGAGCCCTGGGGGACACCAGTGGTGAGAGCGCGTGGTGAGGAGACAGATTCTCGCCACGCCACCTGGTAGGAGCGACCTGTCAGGTAGGACGCAATCCAAGCGTGGGCCGCGCCGGAGATGCCCAACTCGGAGAGGGTGGAGAGGAGGATCTGATGGTTCACAGTATCGATGGCAGCCGATAGATCTAGAAGGATGAGAGCAGAGGAGAGAGAGTTAGCTTTAGCAGTGCGGAGCGCCTCCGTGATACAGAGGAGAGCAGTCTCAGTTGAATGACTAGTCTTGAAACCTGACTGATTTGGATCAAGAAGGTCATTCAGAGAGAGATAGCGGGAGAGCTGGCCAAGGACGGCACGTTCAAGAGTTTTGGAGAGAAAAGAAAGAAGGGATACTGGTCTGTAATTGTTGACATCGGAGGGATCGAGTGTAGGTTTTTTCAGAAGGGGTGCAACTCTCGCTCTCTTGAAGACGGAAGGGACGTAGCCAGCGGTCAGGGATGAGTTGATGAGCGAGGTGAGGTAAGGGAGAAGGTCTCCGGAAATGGTCTGGAGAAGAGAGGAGGGGATAGGGTTAAGCGGGCAGGTTGTTGGGCGGCCGGCCGTCACAAGACGCGAGATTTCATCTGGAGAGAGAGGGGAGAAAGAGGTCAGAGCACAGGGTAGGGCAGTGTGAGCAGAACCAGCGGTGTCGTTTGACTTAGCAAACGAGGATCGGATGTCGTCGACCTTCTTTTCAAAATGGTTGACGAAGTCATCTGCAGAGAGGGAGGAGGGGGGAGGAGGATTCAGGAGGGAGGAGAAGGTGGCAAAGAGCTTCCTAGGGTTAGAGGCAGATGCTTGGAATTTAGCGTGGTATAAAGTGGCTTTAGCAGCAGAGACAGAGGAGGAAAATGTAGAGAGGAGGGAGTGAAAGGATGCCAGGTCCGCAGGGAGGCGAGTTTTCCTCCATTTCCGCTCGGCTGCCCGGAGCCCTGTTCTGTGAGCTCGTAATGAGTCATCGAGCCACGGAGCGGGAGGGGAGGACCGAGCCGGCCTGGAGGATAGGGGACATAGAGAGTCAAGGGATGCAGAGAGGGAGGAGAGGAGGGTTGAGGAGGCAGAATCAGGAGATAGGTGGGAGAAGGTTTGAGCGGAGGGAAGAGATGATAGGATGGAAGAGGAGAGAGTAGCGGGGGAGAGAGAGCGAAGGTTGGGACGGCGCGATACCATCCGAGTAGGGGCAGTGTGGGAGGTGTTGGATGAGAGCGAGAGGGAAAAGGATACAAGGTAGTGGTCGGAGACTTGGAGGGGAGTTGCAATGAGGTTAGTGGAAGAACAGCATCTAGTAAAGATGAGGTCGAGCGTATTGCCTGCCTTGTGAGTAGGGGGGAAGGTGAGAGGGTGAGGTCAAAAGAGGAGAGGAGTGGAAAGAAGGAGGCAGAGAGGAAAGAGTCAAAGGTAGACGTGGGGAGGTTGAAGTCGCCCAGAACTGTGAGAGGTGAGCCGTCCTCAGGAAAGGAGCTTATCAAGGCATCAAGCTCATTGATGAACTCTCCGAGGGAACCTGGAGGGCGATAAATGATAAGGATGTTAAGCTTGAAAGGGCTAGTAACTGTGACAGCATGGAATTCAAAGGAGGCGATAGACAGATGGGTAAGGGGAGAAAGAGAGAATGACCACTTGGGAGAGATGAGGATCCCGGTGCCACCACCCCGCTGACCAGACGCTCTCGGGGTGTGCGAGAACACGTGGGCGGACGAAGAGAGAGCAGTAGGAGTAGCAGTGTTGTCTGTGGTGATCCATGTTTCCGTCAGTGCCAAGAAGTCGAGGGACTGGAGGGAGGCATAGGCTGAGATGAACTCTGCCTTGTTGACCGCAGATTGGCAGTTCCAGAGGCTACCGGAGACCTGGAACTCCACGTGGGTCGTGCGCGCTGGGACCACCAGAGTAGGGTGGCCGCGGCCACGCGGTGTGGAGCGTTTGTATGGTCTGTGCAGAGAGGAGAGAACAGGGATAAACAGACACATAGTTGACAGGCTACAGAAGAGGCTACGCTAATGCAAAGGAGATTGGAATGACAAGTGGACTACACGTCTCGAATGTTCAGAAAGTTAAGCTACGTAGCAAGAATCTTATTGACTAAAATGATTAAAATGATACAGTACTGCTGAAGTAGGCCAGCTGGCAGTGGGTGCGTTGTTGACACTACACTAATCAAGTCGTTCCGTTGAGTGTAATAGTTTCTGCAGTGTTGCTATTCGGGGGCTAGCTGGCTAGCTAGCAGTGTTGTTTACGTTACGTTGCGTTAAAAGAACGACAATAGCTGGCTAGCGAACCTAGAAAATCGCTCTAGACTACACAATTATCTTTGATACAAAGAAAATATATAGAATGTACCGGTACAGAGTCAATGTGCGGGGGCACCGGTGTCGAAGATAATTGAGGTAATATGTACATGTAGGTAGAGTTATTATGCATAGATATTATGCATATATAATAACAGAGAGTAGCAGCAGCGTAGAAGGGGGGGGGGGTCTGCAATGCAAATAGTCTGGGTAGCCATTTGATTAGATGTCCAGGAGTCTTATGGCTTGGTCCAAGAGGCTGTTTAGAAGCCTCTTGGACCTAGACTTGGCGCTCCAGTACCGCTTGCCGTGCGGTATCAGAGAGAACAGTCTATGACTAGGGTGGCTGGAGTCTTTGACAATTTTTAGGTCCTTCCTCTGACACCGCCTGGTATAGTGTACCACTTTTGACCGGGGCTCATAGGGGACACAGACACAATAATACATCACGATTCATTGATTCCCTGTCAGTCTCACGGAAACTAAAATATATTTTAATGTAGCCCTGTTTCCCCCAGCAGTGCAAGTAACATGTAATTTATCTTTTAATTATACATGAAGGTAAAACCCACAATAAAGTGGGGCTGTCGCTACGAACCCAAGGCCAGCGGCTCAGACCCCTCTGTTGTAGTTTGTGCTGAGACAACCATAACACTTACTTAAGACACACAGACACAGACACACACACACTTACACTTAAGCCTCAATTAATAATATATGTATTTACATGCTGTACATCTCTGTCCCAGCTAGGAAGAAACGAGGCAGACATCACTGTTACCAGTAGACTATATTGGAAGGTCAAAGGTTGGACGTTTGTCCAAAGTTATGACGTCTATTGGGAACAGTCATTATTAAATCAGGAAATAGGCTAACTTACGCCAACAGACAGGACTAGTTCGATTCATATTGTTATCCATCAAAAAAATATATATATAAAGCTAATATTACGTAATAGATTCATTCAAACGTTCATGATCTTATCATCAGACTAATAGTAATAGACAGTAAAGAGTTCAATAGATATTAACTTTATTAACAACATGGCTAGCTTGCTAAAAACAAAACAATAAGAAAAAATAATTAAACACTTCATTGGATATGAGTCTTTTGAATTGCCCATGTGCTGACCAAAGGGGAGTGGCAAAGGGGCCTCAGTCTTATTTGCATTTTAACTTCCCATCCTAATTCATTTATATTGCCATTTCCAAATATGTTTGTCACTGATTATGGAGGCCTTCTGGTAGTGTTTCTCTCTACGCCTTGTATTGCCCGTAAATTCCACTCCATGTATGAACAGATTTCACTGGTCAACATGGCTGGTAATCAACAGTCAGTAAACATCTGTTACAACATATTAATGATGCAGAACAGCAGATTTATGGCTGAGTCCTGCCTGCATATAAATCTAACTTAACACCATAATGCGAGGTGGTAGCCCCCGATTCTGAAGCTGTTCATAATAAAGATTAGAGAGAGAGTGAGTGATGAGAGAGAGAGAGAGAGAGGGAGGAGAGAGACTCAGAGAAAAATGAAAAAGAGAGATGATGAGAGAGAGAGAAAAATGAATGAGAGAGAGAGAGATAGGCAGGTGAAAGAGCAAGTGAGAGAGCAGCAGACAGCCAAATGAAAAAGGTAAATGACCTTCACCAGATGGAATCCCACATAACAAATGTGTAGAGTTGATGAGTTGCCAGTAGCACAGCACTGGGGGATGATTTGTAGATCGCATTCTCCTATTGTTAATGGGTCACTCACACTATGAATGAACAGAGATGTAGGCAGGCTAATGTCTCCTTGATAGGCCTTGTTTATTGGGCAGTTGAAACATTTATGAAACTTATTTATTGGAGTTTCCATGTTTTTCACATCCCAAATCACATCTGTACATTAAAGACCTTATTTCAAACGCAAATATTGATCACATCATTAAAATTAGTGGTACATTTGTGATTTATACATTATTACCGTACTGATTTTTTAAAATACGAAATTACTCTGTGGACTCAAATTATTTCCTATTCTACCTTTGGCCTGAGGATAGACTAGCCCAGTAGGAACTCACATTTTCACTTTATTTTAAGGACGACATTCGAGGTGACACCTTCTAGATAACATAAAGCCGAGCACTGCAGAGGTCAGATACCACTTAGCTACTGAACTAGCTAGCTAGGCAATCACACAACCTTTAACACTTACAGCCATAACATATAATACACTACTTTTGACCAGGTCGCATAGGGCTCTGGTTGAAATTTGTTTACTATGAAGGGAATAGGGTGCCATTTGTGATACATCTGTAGAGGTACAAAAAAGGAATTGTGAGGCAGGTCTGTCTGGGAACTGATGGGGGCCCAGGATTTGTGTTTCTTCTCTCCTGGGTTGCAGGTAATTCATTGGATGAAAAGCTGTGGCACATGATGTGTCATATATCAAAGGCAGGGCATCAGTAATCTTTGCTCAAGGGCATGGATAACAGGCAGATAGACATGTGAATGAGATGGAGGGATGGTGCATGAAGGGAGGGATGGGAGGGGGAGAGGAGGAGTGGAGGGACTCATCCCTTTCTGCCATCACCACAGAGAAGATACAGGATGATTTATGGTTCATCTCAGACCACATACCAGCATGCTGCCCATCTTTCATCCCTCCCCTCCTTCCCTTCCTGCTTCCCTCCCTCCTGACTCCACTCCCCCTTTTCCAAAACACAACATACTAGGGAGAGCAATCTGCTCATCCATCAGGTATTTGGAGAGGAAATTGCCCATCGAACCCCCATCCCCCTCAGCCCTGTCTTCTTACTCTGCAGCAATATGGGTTACCAGGCACTTTTATCACCCCTATTCCCGATATAGTGCAATACTTTTGACCAGAGCCCTATGGGAATATGGTAACATTTGGGATGCATCCTGGTTTTATGCTATGTGCTGTGAGAGCATCCCAAGCTCCCCACTTCATCTGACCTGCTGGACATCCAGCTCAATGATTGACAGTGATAAAAAGGTATGACTTGCTCATTGTTTAGGGTGGCTCAGATAGGCTATAACCTCTTTATCTAATGCCGGGTTAATGAAACAAAAGGAGCGCTGTCTTGAATTCTACTCTTTTCACACAATGAAATATTGCAGGGTTTCAAACAAAGAAGAAATGCAGTATCCATGATCAGTTATACAATTTTTAAAACATTACAATACATTGTGTCAAGGGGTGAGGGTAGCTGGTGCATAGAAGTCATGCGCAGGAGAGCAGAGATGTGTGGACAAAGCACTTTACTAAGGCAATCATTTGCACAGAACGCAACCGCGTCACAAAACAAATGTCCAACGAACAAGTGAGGCAGCACAAAGTACAAAAACCCAAGTACAAAGTACCGGCTGCCACAAAGCACAAGTAATAAAACAAAACTCGCCACAAACCAGGCGGAAGCGTGCCAACTTTGACAACAAACAATTTCACACACAGACATGGGGGGAACAGAGGGTTAAATACACCACAAGTAATTAGGGAAATGTAAACCAGGTGTGTGGGAAAACAAGACAAAACAAATGGAAAATGAAAGGTGGATCGGCGATGCCTGGAAGACCGGTGACGTCGAACACTGAACACCGCCCGAACAAGGAGAGGAACCGACTTCGGCGGAAGTTGTGACATATTGACAACAAATTTCACAACACACATTGTGCCCTCAGGCCCCTACTCCACTACCACATATTTACTGCACAAAATCCATGTTCACGTGTGTGTATAGTGCATATGTTATCGTGTGTGTGTATGCACATGTCTGTGCCTATGTTTGTCTATGATTACATATTTGTTTTTAGCACACTAGGTTCAAACACATTATGTAAACACAGACGGTGTGGACTCGTTCCAGTTATTGTTCAAATACATATTAATTTGTAATACTGTCAAGTTGGCCACTTCTTACTTGACTTTATTGGGGTTATATAGGAGCATGTTTTGTTCAAATATACTTGAAAGGAAAAACATATATACATTTTTATTCTCATTATGACAGTGTCTGCTTTTGAAATGGCCCCACACTGTAAAGTCCATGGAGAATAAGAACACCTCCTCCCAGCTGCCCACTGCACTGAAGATAGGAAACACTGTCACCACTGATAAATCCACCATAATTGAGAATTTCAATAAGCATTTTTCTACGGCTGGCCATGCTTTCCGCCTGGCTACTCCTACCCCGGTCAACAGCACTGCACCCCCAACAGCAACTCGCCCAAGCCTTCCCCATTTCTCCTTCTCCCAAATCCATTCTGCTGATGTTCTGAAAAATCTGGACCCCTACAAATCAGCCGGGCTAGACAATCTGGACCCTTTCTTTCTAAAATTATCTGCCGAAATTGTTGCCACCCCTATTACTAGCCTGTTCAACCTCTCTTTCGTGTCGTCTGAGATTCCCAAAGATTGGAAAGCAGCTGCGGTCATCCCCCTCTTCAAAGGGGGGGGACACTCTTGACCCAAACTGCTACAGACCTATATCTATCCTACCATGCCTATCTAAGGTCTTCGAAAGCCAAGTCAACAAACAGATTACCGACCATTTTGAATCTAACCATACCTTCTCTGCTATGCAATCTGGTTTCAGAGCTGGTCATGGGTGCACCTCAGCCACGCTCAAGGTCCTAAACGATATCTTAACCGCCATCGATAAGAAACATTACTGTGCAGCCGTATTCATTGATCTGGCCAAGGCTTTCGATTCTGTCAACCACCGCATCCTCATCGGCAGACTAGACAGCCTTGGTTTCTCAAATGATTGCCTCGCCTGGTTCACCAACTACTTCTCTGATAGAGTTCAGTGTGTCAAATCCGAGGGTCTGCTGTCCGAACCTCTGGCAGTCTCTATGGGGGTGCCACAGGGTTCAATTCTTGGACCGACTCTCTTCTCTGTATACATCAATGAGGTCGCTCTTGCTGCTGGTGAGTCCCTGATCCACCTCTACGCAGACGACACCATTCTGTATACTTCCGGCCCTTCTTTGGACACTGTGTTAACAACCCTCCAGGCAAGCTTCAATGCCATACAACTCTCCTTCCGTGGCCTCCAATTGCTCTTAAATACAAGTAAAACTAAATCCATGCTCTTCAACCGATCGCTACCTGCACCTACCCGCCTGTCCAACATCACTACTCTGGACGGCTCTGACTTAGAATACGTGGACAACTACAAATACTTAGGTGTCTGGTTAGACAGTAAACTCTCCTTCCAGACCCATATCAAACATCTCCAATCCAAAGTTAAATCTAGAATTGGCTTCCTATTTCGCAACAAAGCATCCTTCACTCATGCTGCCAAACATACCCTTGTAAAACTGACCATCCTACCAATCCTCGACTTTGGCGATGTCATTTACAAAATAGCCTCCAATACCCTACTCAACAAATTGGATGCAGTCTATCACAGTGCAATCCGTTTTGTCACCAAAGCCACATATACTACCCACCATTGCGACCTGTACGCTCTCGTTGGCTGGCCCTCGCTTCATACTCGTCGCCAAACCCACTGGCTCCATGTCATCTACAAGACCCTGCTAGGTAAAGTCCCCCCTTATCTCAGCTCGCTGGTCACCATAGCATCTCCCACCTGTAGCACACGCTCCAGCAGGTATATCTCTCTGGTCATCCCCAAAACCAATTCTTTCTTTGGCCGCCTCTCCTTCCAGTTCTCTGCTGCCAGTGACTGGAACGAACTGCAAAAATCTCTGAAACTGGAAACACTTATCTCCCTCACTAGCTTTAAGCACCAACTGTCAGAGCATCTTACAGATTACTGCACCTGTACATAGCCCACCTATAATTTAGCCCAAACAACTACCTCTTTCCCAACTGTATTTAATTTATTTATTTATTTTGCTCCTTTGCACCCCATTATTTTTATGTCTTTGCACATTCTTCCATTGCAAAACTACCATTCCAGTGTTTTACTTGCTATATTGTATTTACTTTGCCACCATGGCCTTTTTTTGCCTTTACCTCCCTTCTCACCTCATTTGCTCACATTGTATATAGACTTGTTTATACTGTATTATTGACTGTATGTTTGTTTTACTCCATGTGTAACTCTGTGTCGTTGTATCTGTCGAACTGCTTTGCTTTATCTTGGCCAGGTCGCAATTGTAAATGAGAACTTGTTCTCAACTTGCCTACCTGGTTAAATAAAGGTGAAATAAAAAAATAAAAAAATAATAATATGGCTGTAACGAGGGACCTTGATTACAGATCACAGCTTTTTTATGACTCTAAGCCGGGGACAGGGTGTCTCACTGTAATGCAGCACTATAATCATAACCTGTTTCCCATACCGCACCCTATTCTCTATATAGTGCACTACTTTTGACCAGGGCCCATATGGCTTCGGTCAAAAGTAGTGCACTACATAGGAAACAGGATGCCATTTTAGACAAACACTTAGTTACAGTTATGTGATACTTCCTAATGACCTCTTCTTAAAAAAATATGAAAAGGCTGAGAATGAGAAGTACCATCTGTCTACCAGGGCAATGGGCATGGATCATTTTCGAAGAGCACAGCTGGTACACTCCCCAAGGAAGACTTTAATTCAACGTCTGCTATCATCAGTCATTTAAAATGTCTTCATAAATTAAATGTTTAGAGTCCCGGTGGGTACATGCATGCCCTCCGCGACCACATGTAGCGTACTGTTAGGAGTACCCTTCAAGCCAAGGGGATGTAGGAGTATTGTGCTTTGGTGGTGGTGGTGAAACTATTAAATCAAATCAAAATGTATTGGTCTTGTACACAGATTTGCAGATGTTATCATCGGAGGTGCAGCAAACTCCAGCTCCAACAGTGCAATTACCTAGCAATACAATAACAATACACACATAATATAAAAACATATATACGTGTGTATACAGTTGAAGTCAAAAGTTTACATATATCTTACCCAAATATTTTTAAACTCAGTTTTTCACAATTCCTGACATTTAATCCTAGTAAAAATTCCCTGTCTTAGGTCAGTTAGGATAAGCACTTTATTTTAAGAATATGAAATGTCAGAACAATAGTAGAGAGAATTATTATTTATTATTATTTATTTATTTATTTATTTCATCACATCCCCAGTGGGTCAGACGTTTACATAAACTCAATTAGTATTTGGTAGCATTGCCTTTAAATGATTTAACTTGGGTCAAACGTTTCGGGATAGCCTTCCACAAGCTTCCCGCAATAAGTTGGGTGAATTTGTCCCATTCTTCCTGACAGAACTGGTGTAACTGAGTCAGGTTTGTAGGCCTCCTTGCTTGCACACGCTTTTTTCAGTTCTGCCCACACATTTTCTATGGGATTGAGGTCAGGGCTTTGTGATGGCCACTCCAGTACCTTGACTTTGTTGTCCTTAAGCCATTTTGCCACAACTTTGGAAGTATGCTTGGGGTCATTGTCCATTTGGAAGACCTATTTGCGACCAAGTTGCTTCAATATATCCACATAATTTTCCTACCTCATGATGCCATAGCGTAGCCTAGTGGTTAGAGCGTTGGACTAGAAACTGGAATGGTTGCGAGTTCAAACCCCCGAGCTGACAAGGTACAAATCTGTCGTTCTGCCCCTGAACAGGCAGTTAACCCACTGTTCCCAGGCCGTCATTGAAAATAAGAATATGTTCTTAACTGACTTGCCTGGTTAAATAAAGGTAAAAAAATAAATAAATAAAAATCTATTTTGTGACGTGCACCAGTCCCTCCTGCAGCAAGGCACCCCCACAACATGATGCTGCCACCCCCGCGCTTAACAGTTTGGATGGTGTTATTTGGCTTGCAAGCCTCCCCTTTTTTCCTCCAGACATAATGATGGTCATTATGGTCAAACAGTTCTATTTTTGTTTCATCAGACCAGAGGACATTTCTCCAAAAAGTACAATCTTTGTCCCCATGTGCAGTTGCAAACCATAGTCTGGCTCTTTTATGGTGGTTTTGGAGCAGTGGCTTCTTCCTTGCTGAGCAGCCTTTCAGGTTATGTCGATATAGGACTTGTTTTACTGTGGCTATCGATACTTTGGTGCCTGTATCCTCCAGCATCTTCACAAGGTCCTTTGCTGTTGTTCTGGGATTGATTTGCACTTTTCGCACCAAAAAAGTGATTTGCACTTTTTATACTTTTTTGAGAAATGTCCTCTGGTCTGATGGTCAAAAATAGAACTACTTAGGGTTCTATACTGCTACTTTCCATCTGAATGATGTGCCCGAGGTAAACTGCCTGTAGCTCAGGCCCTGAAGCCAGGAAATGCATATAATTCGTACCATTGATAAGAAAGCACTTTGAAGTTTGTAGAAATGTTAAAATAATGTAGGATAATATAACTCAATAGATATGGTAGAATAAAATCCAAAGGAAAACCAACCAGAATGTTTTTGAGAGACCATCCTCTTAGAAATGCAAGAGAAAGGTTATATTGTAAATAAGCTTCCTATGGCTTCCACAGGGTGTCAGCAGTCTATGTTCAAGGTTTCAGGATTGTAACTTCAAAAACTAATAAGAAATAACAGTTTTAGTAGAAGGAAATCTGTGGAAATCCGTGTTTGCGCGCGCCATGAAGAAATTACGCACCTGCTAAAATCGGTTTCCTATTGAACATACTTCTTTCCGAAAGAAACATTATTGTTTGATCACATTTTAGGGTATCTGAGGAGTAAATAGAAACATATTTTGACTTGTTGAAACAACGTTTAGAGGTAGACTTTCGGATTCCTTTCTCTGCAAGTTGAACGAGTGGATTACTCAAATCGATGGCGCCAACTAAACTGACTTTTTGGGATATAAAGACGGATTTTATCTAACAAAACGACACTACATGTTATAGCTGGGACCCTTTGGATGACAAATCAGAGGAATATTTTTTTTAAAGTAAGTGAATATTTCATCTTTATATGTGAATGTATGAAACCTGTGCCGGTGTAAAAAAATATTTCATGTGTGGCTCCGTCCTCAAACAATGACATGGCATGTTTTCGCTGTAATAGCAGCTGTAATAAATCAGGCAGCACAGTTAGATTAACAAGAATTTAAGCTTTCAGCCAATATCAGACATTTATGTTCCTAAATGTTTAAAATCCATAATTATTTATTAGAATTTATTAGTTTCACCGGAAGTTGTCCCGCTAGCCGGACACTGATCCTTAAGACAAAGCATTTTGTTTAATTAAACCTACTCTTTATATTGATAGCAGTCTTGAAAATACAGACGTGCTCAAATTTGTTGGTACCCCTCCACAAAATAAACAAAGAATGCACAATAATCTATGAAATAACTTGAAACTGACAAAAGTAATTGGCATCCACCATTGTTTATTCCATATTTAATAGAAGTCAGACTTTGTTTTTATTTTTTTATTCATCATAATTTTGTAAATAATAAAACAAATGAAATTGGCATGGACAAAAATTATGGGAACCTTAACATAATATTTTGTTGCACAACCTTTAGAGACAATCACTTTAATCAAAAAAACATGTGTAGCTCTCAATGAGACCTCTGCACCTGTAAACAGGTAGTTTGGCCCACTCTTCCTGACCAAACTGCTCCAGATGTCTTAGATTTGATGGGTGCCTTCTCCAGACTGCAAGTTTCAGCTTTTTCCATAGATGTTCAATCTGATTCAGATCAGGACTCATAAAAGGCCACTTAAGAATAGTCCTATGTTTTGTTCTTATCCATTCTTGTGTGTTTTGGGTCATTAGAGGACCCATGACCTGCGACTGAGACAGAGATTTCTGACACGGGCCAGTATGTTTCACTCCAGAATTTTTATTTGACCTTTATTTAACTAGGCAAGTCAGAAACTTCTTATTTTCAATGACGGCCTAGGAACAGTGGGTTAACTGCCTGTTAAGGGGCAAAACAACAGATTTGTACCTTGTCAGCTCGAGGGTTTGAACTTGCTACCTTCCGGTTACTAGTTTAACGCTATAACCACTAGGCTCCCCTGCCGCCCCAGAATGCCTTGATAGTCGTGAGATTTCATTGTACCCTGCACAGATTCAAGGCACCTGTGCCAGGCGCAGCAAAAGCAGCCTCAAAACATAACCGGGCCTCCTCCATGTTTCACTGTAGGTGTTCTTTTCTTTGAAAGCTTAATTTTTTCATCTTTGAACATATGTAACAGTATAACTTTAGACCGTCCCCTCGCCCATACCCGAGCGCGAACCAAGGACCCTCTGCACACATCAACAACAGTCACCCACGAAGCATCGTTACCCATCGCTCCACAAAAGCCACGGCCCTTGCAGAGCAAGGGGAACTACTACTTCAAGGTCTCAGAGCATGTGACGTCACCGATTGAAACGCTATTTAGCGTGTACCACCGCTAACTAAGCTAGCCGTTTCACATCCGTTACAAATAGAGCTGATGTGACTTGCCAAAAAGCTCCCGTTTTGACTCATCTGTCCAAAGGACATTCTCCCAGAAGGATTGTGGCTTGTCAATATGTATTTTAGCAAATTCCAGTCTTGCTTTTTATGTTTTTCTTTCAAAAGTGTAGTCCTCCTGGGTCTTTTTCCATGAAGCCCACTTTCGCTCAAAAAGCAACGGATGGTGCGATCAGAAACTGCCGTACCTTCACCTTGGAGTTCAGCTTGTATCTCTTTAGCAGTTATCCTTGGTTCTTTTTCTACCATTCACACTATCCTTCTGTTCATTCTGGGGTTGATTTTCCTCTTGCGGCCACGCCCAGGGAGGTTGGCTACAGTTCCATGGACCTTAAACTTCTCAATAATATTTGCAAATGTTGCCACAGGAATATCAAGCTGCTTGGAGATGGTCTTATAGCCTTTATCTTTACCATGCTTGTCTATTATTTCTATGATCTCCTCAGACAAATCTCTCTTTTGCTTTCTCTGGTCCATGTTCAGTGTGGTGCACACAATGATACCAAACAGCATAGTGACTACTTTTCTCCATTTAAATAGTCTGAATGACTGATTACAAGATTGGAGACGTGTAATACTAATTAAAGAAACTAATTAGTTTGAAATATCACTATAATCAAATGATTTATTATATTTTCTAAGGAGTACCAACAAATGTGTCCAGGCCATTTTAGAATATCTTTGTAGAATAAGCAATAATTAATCTATTTTCACAGCTTCTTTGCTTTTTTCTATGACATACCAAAGGCATGCAAGTATACATGATAAAATAGCTTTTAATTTCATCACTTTTCTAGAGGAATGAAACATGATTTCAATGAGCTGTAAGGGTACCAACAAATTTGAGCACGTCTGCATTTGCACAACTTTACACAAAGCAAAAGTAGGTGATACCATAGATTATACTGTATGTTAAGCTATCAAATATCTGCACCTTGGAAGTACC
This sequence comes from Oncorhynchus gorbuscha, assembly GCF_021184085.1. Taxonomy (NCBI): domain Eukaryota; kingdom Metazoa; phylum Chordata; class Actinopteri; order Salmoniformes; family Salmonidae; genus Oncorhynchus; species Oncorhynchus gorbuscha. Next base: position 88,164,167 of record NC_060178.1, read on the forward strand.
TTATAATGCAGAGGTGTTATCTTTCATGATACTCTGATAATCAACTGTGAGAGAATGACTTACAACAAAAGGAATAAGTCAATGAATTGTGGCATGAACTCTAAACGCGGACGTGTTACATGTACGCGTTGCATGAAGCTGACAATAGACTATACAAACAAAGGCTATATAGATCAGAGAAAAAAACATATGCTGATGCTGTTGTGGCACATACCGTAACCCCAAGAAACAGATTTGTTGGGTGTAGTAATTAATCTTGCTCCATATTTTGTACTTGATTGCTAATGTCTATATCCTGTGATATAAATTGCGTTCGATGGTGCTGCAGGGGGAGATGCGAGGGACACGCAAGCAGCTAGCCATCATGTCTGTATCAGATTGCTTCACTGTCAGGAACCATTGAGAAACTCTAAACAACAGATCATTGTCCCAAATGGCACCCTATTCCTTATATAATGGACTATTTACTAGAGCCTGATGGGTGCACTACATATTGCACTACTTTTGACCACCACCTTTAGGGCTATGGTCAAAAGTACTGCACTACATAGGGAATAGGGTTCCATTCGGGACGCACATTTGCCTATCTGTAGTCATGAGGAGAAGGGGTAGAAGGGGGAAGTTTATGCTAGTGAGTGGCTTGCTAGTAGGGATATCCTCCCTCACAGCAGTACGGAGGGAGGAGAGACAAAATTGATGCCCTCCTCAACACAAAGGACCGCTTCACTCCTTTCTTGGTAGCTGTTATTTTTAGTCAAAACAACCAATACAATTGAACGTAATGTGGGTCAAGGAGAGGCTAGGACACTTGTGAGGGAGCGGAGGGAGGGAGGGAGTGAGGGAGGGTGCCTGAGGAACAACAAACAGATGTTCTTTGATGATAATTGCAGAGAAGGGAAAAGGAGTGTGGACGGAAGGAGTGTGTTTGCGCACGTGTGTTTGTGTGTGAGTGTATGTGTGTGTATGGACAGAGGCAGGGAGGCTAGCTCATAAAAGTGTTCACTTTTTTAGGCCCTCAACTGACCTCACCTTAAGCCCGTGTCGGTTTCTCCCCCAAGAGTCAGTCCCTACCTACACATGGAACTCTTTTCCACATCATGTAACCCAAGCTAGCGATTAAAACATATATATTTTTTAAACAGACCAACACCATGGCACAACATGTACTGTGAAGACACACACACACACACACACACACACACACACACACACACACACACACACACACACACACACACACACACACACACACACACACACACACACACACACACACACACACACACACACACACACACACACACTACTCAGCTCCTGAGGCCTTGCCTCTGCATGGTGGATGAGTCTTCTAATCAGCCTTATCAGTCATATATGAATTTATCTTATTCCAGAGAAGATGTCAGTATATTAGCCGTTGTGTCTGATACACAAGGTGACCCCTGGCTGACTTAATGGAGCAGTGTAAATGTGTCATGGTGGAGAAGTGTAAATGTGTCATGGTGGAGAAGTGTAAATGTGTCATGGTGGAGCAGTGTATATGTGTCATGGTGGAGAAGTGTAAATGTGTCATGGTGGAGCAGTGTAAATGTGTCATGGTGGAGTAGTATACATGTGTCATGGTGGAGCAGTGTAAATGTGTCATGGCGGAGCAGTGTAAATGTGTCATTGTGGAGCAGTGTAAATGTGTCATGGTGGAGCAGTGTAAATGTGTCATGGTGGAGCAGTGTAAATGTGTCATGGTGGAGCATTGTAAATGTGTCATGGTGGAGCAGTGTAAATGTGTCATGGTGGAGTAGTGTAAATGTGTCATGGTGGAGTAGTGTAAATGTGTCATGGTGGAGAAGTGAAAATGTGTCATGGTGGAGCAGTGTAATAGTGTCATGGTGGAGTAGTATACATGTGTCATGGTGGAGCAGTGTAAATGTGTCATGGCGGAGCAGTGTAAATGTGTCATTGTGGAGCAGTGTAAATGTGTCATGGTGGAGCAGTGTAAATGTGTCATGGTGGAGCAGTGTAAATGTGTCATGGTGGAGCATTGTAAATGTGTCATGGTGGAGCAGTGTAAATGTGTCATGGTGGAGCAGTGTAAATGTGTCAAGGTGGAGTAGTATCCATGTGTCATGGTGGAGCAGTGTAAATGTGTAATGGTGGAGCAGTGTAAATGTGTCATGGTGGAGCAGTGTAAATGTGTCATGGTGGAGCAGTGTACATGGTGGAGCAGTATAAATGTGTCATGGTGGAGCAGTGCAAATGTGTCATGGTGGAGAAGTGTATATGTGTCATGGTGGAGCAGTGTAAATGTATCATGGTGAACCAGTGTAAATGTGTCATGGTTGAGAAGTGTATATGTGTCATGGTGGAGCAGTGTAAATGTGTCATTGTGGAGCAGTGTAAATGTGTCATGGTGGAGCAGTGTAAATGTGTCATGGTGGAGCAGTTTAAATGTGTCATGGTGGAGAAGTGTATATGGTGGAGCAGTATAAATGTGTCATGGTGGAGCAGTGTAAATGTGTCATGGTGGAGCAGTGTAAATGTGTCATGGTGGACAGTGTAAATGTGTCATGGTGAACCAGTGTAAATGTGTCATGGTTGAGAAGTGTATATGTGTCATGGTGGAGCAGTGTAAATGTGTCATGGTTGAGCAGTGTAAATGTGTCATGGTGGAGTAGTTTAAATGTGTCATGGTGGAGCAGTGTAAATGTATCATGGTGGAGCAGTGTAAATGTGTAATGGTGCAATAGTTTAAATGTGTCTTGGTGGAGCAGTGTATATATGTCATGGTGGAGCAGTGTAAATGTGTCATGGTGGAGCAGTGTACATGGTGAAGCAGTATCCATGTGTCATGGTGAAGCAGTATACGTGTGTCATGGTGGAGCAGTGTAAATGTGTCATGGTGGAGCAGTGTAAATGTGTCATGGTGGAGCAGTGTACATGGTGAGGCATTATAAATCTGTCATGGTGGAGCAGTGTAATTGTGTCATGGTGGAGCAGTGTACATGGTGAGGCATTATAAATGTGTCATGGTGGAGCAGTGTAAATGTGTCATGGTGGACCAGTGTACATGGTGGAGCAGTATAAATGTGTCATGGTGGAGTAGTTTAAATGTTTCATGGTGGAGCAGTGTACATGGTGAAGCAGTATACATGTATCATGGTGGAGCAGTGTAAATGTGTAATGGTGCAATAGTTTAAATGTGTCATGGTGGAGTAGTTTAAATGTGTCATGGTGGAGCAGTGCAAATGTGTCATGGTGGAGCAGTGTAAATGTGTCATGGTGGAGCAGTGTACATGGTGAAGCAGTATACATGTGTCATGGTGAAGCAGTGTAAATGTGTCATGATGGAGCAGTGTACATGGTGAAGCAGTATAAATGTATCGTGGTGGATCAGTGTAAATGTGTCATGGTGGAGCAGTGTAAATGTGTCATGGTGGAGCAGTGTACATGGTGAAGCAGTATAAATGTGTCATGGTGGAGCAGTGTAAATGTGTCATGGTGGAGCAGTGTAAATGTGTCATGGTGGAGCAGTGTAAATATGTCATGGTGAAGCAGTATAAATGTGTCATGGTGGAGCAGTGTAAATGTGTCATGGTGGAGCAATATAAATGTGTCATGGTGGAGTAGTTTAAATGTGTCATGGTGGAGCAGTGTAAATGTGTAATGGTGCAATAGTTTAAATGTGTCATGGTGGTGCAGTGTAAATGTGTCATGGTGGAGCAGTGTAAATGTGTCATGGTGGAGCAGTGTAAATGTGTCATGGTGGAGCAGTGTACATGGTGGAGCAGTATAAATGTGCCATGGTGGAGCAGTGTAAATGTGCCATGGTGAAGCAGTGTAAATGTGTCATGGTCGAGCAGTGTATATGTGTCATGGTGGAGCAGTGTATATGGTGGAGCAGTATAAATGTGTCATGGTGGAGCAGTGAAAATGTGTCATGGTGGAGCAGTGGAAATGTGTCATGGTGGAGCAGTGTAAATGTGTCATGGTGAAGCAGTGTATATGTGTTATGGGGGAGCAGTGTAAATGTGTCATGGTGGAGCAGTGTACATGGTGAAGCAGTATACATGTGTCATGGTGGAGCAGTGTACATGGTGAAGCAGTATACATGTGTCATGGTGGAGTAGTGTAAATGTGTCATGGTGCAATAGTTTAAATGTGTCATGTTGGAGCAGTGTATATGTGTCATGGTGGAGCAGTGTACATGGTGAAGCAGTATACATGTGTCATGGTGGAGCAGTGTAAATGTGTCATGGTCAATAGTTTAAATGTGTCATGGTGGAGCAGTGTACATGGTGAAGCAGTATACATGTGTCATGGTGGAGCAGTGTAAATGTGTCATGGTCAATAGTTTAAATGTGTCATGGTGGAGCAGTGTATATGTGTCATGGTGGACCAGTGTACATGGTGAAGCAGTATACATGTGTCATTGTGGAGCAGTGTAAATGTGTCATGGTGGAGCAGTGTAAATGTGTCATGGTGGAGCAGTGTAAATGTGTCATGGTGGAGCATTGTAAATGTGTCATGGTGGAGCAGTGTAAATGTGTCATGGTGGAGCAGTGTAAATGTGTCATGGTGGAGTAGTGTAAATGTGTCATGGTGGAGAAGTGAAAATGTGTCATGGTGGAGCAGTGTAATAGTGTCATGGTGGAGTAGTATACATGTGTCATGGTGGAGCAGTGTAAATGTGTCATGGTGGAGCAGTGTAAATGTGTCATTGTGGAGCAGTGTAAATGTGTCATGGTGGAGCAGTGTAAATGTGTCATGGTGGAGCAGTGTAAATGTGTCATGGTGGAGCATTGTAAATGTGTCATGGTGGAGCAGTGTAAATGTGTCATGGTGGAGCAGTGTAAATGTGTCAAGGTGGAGTAGTATCCATGTGTCATGGTGGAGCAGTGTAAATGTGTAATGGTGGAGCAGTGTAAATGTGTCATGGTGGAGCAGTGTAAATGTGTCATGGTGGAGCAGTGTACATGGTGGAGCAGTATAAATGTGTCATGGTGGAGCAGTGCAAATGTGTCATGGTGGAGAAGTGTATATGTGTCATGGTGGAGCAGTGTAAATGTATCATGGTGAACCAGTGTAAATGTGTCATGGTTGAGAAGTGTATATGTGTCATGGTGGAGCAGTGTAAATGTGTCATTGTGGAGCAGTGTAAATGTGTCATGGTGGAGCAGTGTAAATGTGTCATGGTGGAGCAGTTTAAATGTGTCATGGTGGAGAAGTGTATGGTGGAGCAGTATAAATGTGTCATGGTGGAGCAGTGTAAATGTGTCATGGTGGAGCAGTGTAAATGTGTCATGGTGGACAGTGTAAATGTGTCATGGTGAACCAGTGTAAATGTGTCATGGTTGAAAGTGTATATGTGTCATGGTGGAGCAGTGTAAATGTGTCATGGTTGAGCAGTGTAAATGTGTCATGGTGGAGTAGTTTAAATGTGTCATGGTGGAGCAGTGTAAATGTATCATGGTGGAGCAGTGTAAATGTGTAATGGTGCAATAGTTTAAATGTGTCTTGGTGGAGCAGTGTATATATGTCATGGTGGAGCAGTGTAAATGTGTCATGGTGGAGCAGTGTACATGGTGAAGCAGTATCCATGTGTCATGGTGAAGCAGTATATGTGTGTCATGGTGGAGCAGTGTAAATGTGTCATGGTGGAGCAGTGTAAATGTGTCATGGTGGAGCAGTGTACATGGTGAGGCATTATAAATCTGTCATGGTGGAGCAGTGTAATTGTGTCATGGTGGAGCAGTGTACATGGTGAGGCATTATAAATGTGTCATGGTGGAGCAGTGTAAATGTGTCATGGTGGACAGTGTACATGGTGGAGCAGTATAAATGTGTCATGGTGGAGCAGTTTAAATGTTTCATGGTGGAGCAGTGTACATGGTGAAGCAGTATACATGTATCATGGTGGAGCAGTGTAAATGTGTAATGGTGCAATAGTTTAAATGTGTCATGGTGGAGTAGTTTAAATGTGTCATGGTGGAGCAGTGCAAATGTGTCATGGTGGAGCAGTGTAAATGTGTCATGGTGGAGCAGTGTACATGGTGAAGCAGTATACATGTGTCATGGTGAAGCAGTGTAAATGTGTCATGATGGAGCAGTGTACATGGTGAAGCAGTATAAATGTATCGTGGTGGATCAGTGTAAATGTGTCATGGTGGAGCAGTGTAAATGTGTCATGGTGGAGCAGTGTACATGGTGAAGCAGTATAAATGTGTCATGGTGGAGCAGTGTAAATGTGTCATGGTGGAGCAGTGTAAATGTGTCATGGTGGAGCAGTGTAAATATGTCATGGTGAAGCAGTATAAATGTGTCATGGTGGAGCAGTGTAAATGTGTCATGGTGGAGCAATATAAATGTGTCATGGTGGAGTAGTTTAAATGTGTCATGGTGGAGCAGTGTAAACGTGTAATGGTGCAATAGTTTAAATGTGTCATGGTGGTGCAGTGTAAATGTGTCATGGTGGAGCAGTGTAAATGTGTCATGGTGGAGCAGTGTAAATGTGTCATGGTGGAGCAGTGTACATGGTGGAGCAGTATAAATGTGCCATGGTGGAGCAGTGTAAATGTGCCATGGTGAAGCAGTGTAAATGTGTCATGGTCGAGCAGTGTATATGTGTCATGGTGGAGCAGTGTATATGGTGGAGCAGTATAAATGTGTCATGGTGGAGCAGTGAAAATGTGTCATGGTGGAGCAGTGGAAATGTGTCATGGTGGAGCAGTGTAAATGTGTCATGGTGAAGCAGTGTATATGTGTTATGGGGGAGCAGTGTAAATGTGTCATGGTGGAGCAGTGTACATGGTGAAGCAGTATACATGTGTCATGGTGGAGCAGTGGGTGAAGCAGTATACATGTGTCATGGTGGAGTAGTGTAAATGTGTCATGGTGCAATAGTTTAAATGTGTCATGTTGGAGCAGTGTATATGTGTCATGGTGGAGCAGTGTACATGGTGAAGCAGTATACATGTGTCATGGTGGAGCAGTGTAAATGTGTCATGGTCAATAGTTTAAATGTGTCATGGTGGAGCAGTGTACATGGTGAAGCAGTATACATGTGTCATGGTGGAGCAGTGTAAATGTGTCATGGTCAATAGTTTAAATGTGTCATGGTGGAGCAGTGTATATGTGTCATGGTGGACCAGTGTACATGGTGAAGCAGTATACATGTGTCATGGTTGAGCAGTGTAAATGTGTCATGGTGGAGCATTGTACATGGTGAAGCAGTATACATGTGTCATGGTGGAGCACTGTAAATGTGTCATGGTACAATAGTTTAAATGTGTCATGGTGGAGCAGTGTACATGGTGCAATAGTTTAAATGTGTCATGGTGGAGCAGTGTAAATGTGTCATGGTGGAGCAGTGGAAATGTGTCATGGTGGAGCAGTGTACATGGTGAAGCAGTATAAATGTGTCATGGTGGAGTAGTTTAAATGTTTCATGGTGGAGCAGTGTACACGGTGAAGCAGTATAAATGTGTCATGGTGCAATAGTTTAAATGTGTCATGGTGGAGCAGTGTACATGGTGAAGCAGTATACATTGTCATGGTGGAGCAGTGCAAATGTGTAATGGTGCAATAGTTTAAATGTGTCATGGTGGAGTAGTTTAAATGTGTCATGGTGGAGCAGTGCAAATGTGTCATGGTGGAGAAGTGTATATGGTGGAGCAGTTTAAATGTGTCATGCTGGAGCAGTGTAAATGTGTCATGGTGGAGCAGTGTAAATGTGTCATGGTGGAGCAGTGTAAATGTGTCATGGTGGAGCAGTGTAAATGTGTCATGGTGAACCAGTGTAAATGTGTCATGGTTGAGAAGTGTATATGTGTCATGGTGGAGCAGTGTAAATGTGTTATTGTGGAGCAGTGTAAATGTGTCATGGTGGAGCAGTGTAAATGTGTCATGGTGGAGCAGTGTAAATGTATCATGGTGGAGCAGTGTAAATGTGTAATGGTGCAATAGTTTAAATGTGTCTTGGTGGAGCAGTGTATATATGTCATGGTGGAGCAGTGTAAATGTGTCATGGTGGAGCAGTGTACATGGTGAAGCAGTATCCATGGTGGAGCAGTATAAATGGTGGAGCAGTGTAAATGTGTCATGGTGGAGCAGTGTAAATGTGTCATGGTGGAGCAGTGTACATGGTGAGGCATTATAAATCTGTCATGGTGGAGCAGTGTAAATGTGTCATGGTGGAGCAGTGTACATGGTGAGGCATTAAAATGTGTCATGGTGGAGCAGTGTAAATGTGTCATGGTGGACCAGTGTACATGGTGGAGCAGTATAAATGTGTCATGGTGGAGTAGTTTAAATGTTTCATGGTGGAGCAGTGTACATGGTGAAGCAGTATACATGTATCATGGTGGAGCAGTGTAAATGTGTAATGGTGCAATAGTTTAAATGTGTCATGGTGGAGTAGTTTAAATGTGTCATGGTGGAGCAGTGCAAATGTGTCATGGTGGAGCAGTGTAAATGTGTCATGGTGGAGCAGTGTACATGGTGAAGCAGTATACATGTGTCATGGTGAAGCAGTGTAAATGTGTCATGATGGAGCAGTGTACATGGTGAAGCAGTATAAATGTATTGGTGGATCAGTGTAAATGTGTCATGGTGGAGCAGTGTAAATGTGTCATGGTGGAGCAGTGTACATGGTGAAGTCATGGTGGAGCAGTGTAAATGTGTCATGGTGGAGCAGTGTAAATGTGTCATGGTGGAGCAGTGTAAATATGTCATGGTGAAGCAGTATAAATGTGTCATGGTGGAGCAGTGTAAATGTGTCATGGTGGAGCAATATAAATGTGTCATGGTGGAGTAGTTTAAATGTGTCATGGTGGAGCAGTGTAAACGTGTAATGGTGCAATAGTTTAAATGTGTCATGGTGGTGCAGTGTAAATGTGTCATGGTGGAGCAGTGTAAATGTGTCATGGTGGAGCAGTGTAAATGTGTCATGGTGGAGCAGTGTACATGGTGGAGCAGTTAAATGTGCCATGGTGGAGCAGTGTAAATGTGCCATGGTGAAGCAGTGTAAATGTGTCATGGTCGAGCAGTGTATATGTGTCATGGTGGAGCAGTGTATATGGTGGAGCAGTATAAATGTGTCATGGTGGAGCAGTGAAAATGTGTCATGGTGGAGCAGTGGAAATGTGTCATGGTGGAGCAGTGTAAATGTGTCATGGTGAAGCAGTGTATATGTGTTATGGGGGAGCAGTGTAAATGTGTCATGGTGGAGCAGTGTACATGGTGAAGCAGTATACATGTGTCATGGTGGAGCAGTGTACATGGTGAAGCAGTATACATGTGTCATGGTGGAGTAGTGTAAATGTGTCATGGTGCAATAGTTTAAATGTGTCATGTTGGAGCAGTGTATATGTGTCATGGTGGAGCAGTGTACATGGTGAAGCAGTATACATGTGTCATGGTGGAGCAGTGTAAATGTGTCATGGTCAATAGTTTAAATGTGTCATGGTGGAGCAGTGTACATGGTGAAGCAGTATACATGTGTCATGGTGGAGCAGTGTAAATGTGTCATGGTCAATAGTTTAAATGTGTCATGGTGGAGCAGTGTATATGTGTCATGGTGGACCAGTGTACATGGTGAAGCAGTATACATGTGTCATTGTGGAGCAGTGTAAATGTGTCATGGTGGAGCAGTGTAAATGTGTCATGGTGGAGCAGTGTAAATGTGTCATGGTGGAGCATTGTAAATGTGTCATGGTGGAGCAGTGTAAATGTGTCATGGTGGAGTAGTGTAAATGTGTCATGGTGGAGTAGTGTAAATGTGTCATGGTGGAGAAGTGAAAATGTGTCATGGTGGAGCAGTGTAATAGTGTCATGGTGGAGTAGTATACATGTGTCATGGTGGAGCAGTGTAAATGTGTCATGGCGGAGCAGTGTAAATGTGTCATTGTGGAGCAGTGTAAATGTGTCATGGTGGAGCAGTGTAAATGTGTCATGGTGGAGCAGTGTAAATGTGTCATGGTGGAGCATTGTAAATGTGTCATGGTGGAGCAGTGTAAATGTGTCATGGTGGAGCAGTGTAAATGTGTCAAGGTGGAGTAGTATCCATGTGTCATGGTGGAGCAGTGTAAATGTGTAATGGTGGAGCAGTGTAAATGTGTCATGGTGGAGCAGTGTAAATGTGTCATGGTGGAGCAGTGTACATGGTGGAGCAGTATAAATGTGTCATGGTGGAGCAGTGCAAATGTGTCATGGTGGAGAAGTGTATATGTGTCATGGTGGAGCAGTGTAAATGTATCATGGTGAACCAGTGTAAATGTGTCATGGTTGAGAAGTGTATATGTGTCATGGTGGAGCAGTGTAAATGTGTCATTGTGGAGCAGTGTAAATGTGTCATGGTGGAGCAGTGTAAATGTGTCATGGTGGAGCAGTTTAAATGTGTCATGGTGGAGAAGTGTATATGGTGGAGCAGTATAAATGTGTCATGGTGGAGCAGTGTAAATGTGTCATGGTGGAGCAGTGTAAATGTGTCATGGTGGACAGTGTAAATGTGTCATGGTGAACCAGTGTAAATGTGTCATGGTTGAGAAGTGTATATGTGTCATGGTTGAGCAGTGTAAATGTGTCATGGTTGAGTGTAAATGTGTCATGGTGGAGTAGTTTAAATGTGTCATGGTGGAGCAGTGTAAATGTATCATGGTGGAGCAGTGTAAATGTGTAATGGTGCAATAGTTTAAATGTGTCTTGGTGGAGCAGTGTATATATGTCATGGTGGAGCAGTGTAAATGTGTCATGGTGGAGCAGTGTACATGGTGAAGCAGTATCCATGTGTCATGGTGAAGCAGTATACGTGTGTCATGGTGGAGCAGTGTAAATGTGTCATGGTGGAGCAGTGTAAATGTGTCATGGTGGAGCAGTGTACATGGTGAGGCATTATAAATCTGTCATGGTGGAGCAGTGTAATTGTGTCATGGTGGAGCAGTGTACATGGTGAGGCATTATAAATGTGTCATGGTGGAGCAGTGTAAATGTGTCATGGTGGACCAGTGTACATGGTGGAGCAGTATAAATGTGTCATGGTGGAGTAGTTTAAATGTTTCATGGTGGAGCAGTGTACATGGTGAAGCAGTATACATGTATCATGGTGGAGCAGTGTAAATGTGTAATGGTGCAATAGTTTAAATGTGTCATGGTGGAGTAGTTTAAATGTGTCATGGTGGAGCAGTGCAAATGTGTCATGGTGGAGCAGTGTAAATGTGTCATGGTGGAGCAGTGTACATGGTGAAGCAGTATACATGTGTCATGGTGAAGCAGTGTAAATGTGTCATGATGGAGCAGTGTACATGGTGAAGCAGTATAAATGTATCGTGGTGGATCAGTGTAAATGTGTCATGGTGGAGCAGTGTAAATGTGTCATGGTGGAGCAGTGTACATGGTGAAGCAGTATAAATGTGTCATGGTGGAGCAGTGTAAATGTGTCATGGTGGAGCAGTGTAAATGTGTCATGGTGGAGCAGTGTAAATATGTCATGGTGAAGCAGTATAAATGTGTCATGGTGGAGCAGTGTAAATGTGTCATGGTGGAGCAATATAAATGTGTCATGGTGGAGTAGTTTAAATGTGTCATGGTGGAGCAGTGTAAACGTGTAATGGTGCAATAGTTTAAATGTGTCATGGTGGTGCAGTGTAAATGTGTCATGGTGGAGCAGTGTAAATGTGTCATGGTGGAGCAGTGTAAATGTGTCATGGTGGAGCAGTGTACATGGTGGAGCAGTATAAATGTGCCATGGTGGAGCAGTGTAAATGTGCCATGGTGAAGCAGTGTAAATGTGTCATGGTCGAGCAGTGTATATGTGTCATGGTGGAGCAGTGTATATGGTGGAGCAGTATAAATGTGTCATGGTGGAGCAGTGAAAATGTGTCATGGTGGAGCAGTGGAAATGTGTCATGGTGGAGCAGTGTAAATGTGTCATGGTGAAGCAGTGTATATGTGTTATGGGGGAGCAGTGTAAATGTGTCATGGTGGAGCAGTGTACATGGTGAAGCAGTATACATGTGTCATGGTGGAGCAGTGTACATGGTGAAGCAGTATACATGTGTCATGGTGGAGTAGTGTAAATGTGTCATGGTGCAATAGTTTAAATGTGTCATGTTGGAGCAGTGTATATGTGTCATGGTGGAGCAGTGTACATGGTGAAGCAGTATACATGTGTCATGGTGGAGCAGTGTAAATGTGTCATGGTCAATAGTTTAAATGTGTCATGGTGGAGCAGTGTACATGGTGAAGCAGTATACATGTGTCATGGTGGAGCAGTGTAAATGTGTCATGGTCAATAGTTTAAATGTGTCATGGTGGAGCAGTGTATATGTGTCATGGTGGACCAGTGTACATGGTGAAGCAGTATACATGTGTCATGGTTGAGCAGTGTAAATGTGTCATGGTGGAGCATTGTACATGGTGAAGCAGTATACATGTGTCATGGTGGAGCACTGTAAATGTGTCATGGTACAATAGTTTAAATGTGTCATGGTGGAGCAGTGTACATGGTGCAATAGTTTAAATGTGTCATGGTGGAGCAGTGTAAATGTGTCATGGTGGAGCAGTGGAAATGTGTCATGGTGGAGCAGTGTACATGGTGAAGCAGTATAAATGTGTCATGGTGGAGTAGTTTAAATGTTTCATGGTGGAGCAGTGTACACGGTGAAGCAGTATAAATGTGTCATGGTGCAATAGTTTAAATGTGTCATGGTGGAGCAGTGTACATGGTGAAGCAGTATACATTGTCATGGTGGAGCAGTGCAAATGTGTAATGGTGCAATAGTTTAAATGTGTCATGGTGGAGTAGTTTAAATGTGTCATGGTGGAGCAGTGCAAATGTGTCATGGTGGAGAAGTGTATATGGTGGAGCAGTTTAAATGTGTCATGCTGGAGCAGTGTAAATGTGTCATGGTGGAGCAGTGTAAATGTGTCATGGTGGAGCAGTGTAAATGTGTCATGGTGGAGCAGTGTAAATGTGTCATGGTGAACCAGTGTAAATGTGTCATGGTTGAGAAGTGTATATGTGTCATGGTGGAGCAGTGTAAATGTGTTATTGTGGAGCAGTGTAAATGTGTCATGGTGGAGCAGTGTAAATGTGTCATGTTGGAGCAGTTTAATGTGTCATGGTGGAGCAGTGTAAATGTGTCATGGTGGAGCAGTTTAAATGTGTCATGGTGGAGAAGTGTATATGGTGGAGCAGTATAAATGTGTCATGGTGGAGCAGTGTAAATGTGTCATGGTGGAGCAGTGTAAATGTGTCATGGTGGACAGTGTAAATGTGTCATGGTGAACCAGTGTAAATGTGTCATGGTGGAGCAGTGCAAATGTGTCATGGTTGAGCAGTGTAAATGTGTCATGGTGGAGTAGTTTAAATGTGTCATGGTGGAGCAGTGTAAATGTATCATGGTGGAGCAGTGTAAATGTGTAATGGTGCAATAGTTTAAATGTGTCTTGGTGGAGCAGTGTATATATGTCATGGTGGAGCAGTGTAAATGTGTCATGGTGGAGCAGTGTACATGGTGAAGCAGTATCCATGTGTCATGGTGAAGCAGTATACGTGTGTCATGGTGGAGCAGTGTAAATGTGTCATGGTGGAGCAGTGTAAATGTGTCATGGTGGAGCAGTGTACATGGTGAGGTATTATAAATGTGTCATGGTGGAGCAGTGTAAATGTGTCATGGTGGAGCAGTGTAAATGTGTCATGGTGGAGCAGTGAACATGGTGAGGCATTATAAATGTGTCATGGTGGAGCAGTGTAAATGTGTCATGGTGGACCAGTGTGCATGGTGGAGTAGTTTAAATGTTTCATGGTGGAGCAGTGTACATGGTGAAGCAGTATACATGTATCATGGTGGAGCATTGTAAATGTGTAATGGTGCAATAGTTTAAATGTGTCATGGTGGAGTAGTTTAAATGTGTCATGGTGGAGCAGTGTACATGGTGAAGCAGTATACATGTGTCATGGTGGAGTAGTATAAATGTGTCATGGTGCAATAGTTTAAATGTTTCATGGTGGAGCAGTGTACATGGTGAAGCAGTATACATGTGTCATGGTGGAGTAGTATAAATGTGTCATGGTGCAATAGTTTAAATGTGTCATGGTGGAGTAATATACATGTGTCATGGTGGAGCAGTGTAAATGTGTCATGGTGGAGCATGGTAAATGTGTCATGGTGGAGCAGTGTAAATGTGTAATGATGAAGCAGTGTAAATGTGTCATGGTGGAGCAGTGTAAATGTGTCATGGTGGAGCAGTGTACATGGTGAAGCAGTATAAATGTATCATGGTGGAGCAGTGTAAATGTGTCATGGTGGAGCAGTGTACATGGTGGAGCAGTGTAAATGTGCCATGGTGGAGCAGTGTAAATGTGCCATGGTGAAGCAGTTTAAATGTGTCATGGTGGAGCAGTTTAAATGTGTCATGGTGGAGAAGTGTATATGGTGGAGCAGTATAAATGTGTCATAGTGGAGCAGTGTAAATGTGTCATGGTGGAGCAGTGTAAATGTGTCATGGTGGAGCAGTGTACATGGTGAAGCAGTATACATGTGTCATGGTGAAGCAGTGTAAATGTGTCATGATGGAGCAGTGTACATGGTGAAGCAGTATAAATGTATCGTGGTGGATCAGTGTAAATGTGTCATGGTGGAGCAGTGTAAATGTGTCATGGTGGAGCAGTGTACATGGTGAAGCAGTATAAATGTGTCATGGTGGAGCAGTGTAAATGTGTCATGGTGGAGCAGTGTAAATGTGTCATGGTGGAGCAGTGTAAATATGTCATGGTGAAGCAGTATAAATGTGTCATGGTGGAGCAGTGTAAATGTGTCATGGTGGAGCAATATAAATGTGTCATGGTGGAGTAGTTTAAATGTGTCATGGTGGAGCAGTGTAAACGTGTAATGGTGCAATAGTTTAAATGTGTCATGGTGGTGCAGTGTAAATGTGTCATGGTGGAGCAGTGTAAATGTGTCATGGTGGAGCAGTGTAAATGTGTCATGGTGGAGCAGTGTACATGGTGGAGCAGTATAAATGTGCCATGGTGGAGCAGTGTAAATGTGCCATGGTGAAGCAGTGTAAATGTGTCATGGTCGAGCAGTGTATATGTGTCATGGTGGAGCAGTGTATATGGTGGAGCAGTATAAATGTGTCATGGTGGAGCAGTGAAAATGTGTCATGGTGGAGCAGTGGAAATGTGTCATGGTGGAGCAGTGTAAATGTGTCATGGTGAAGCAGTGTATATGTGTTATGGGGGAGCAGTGTAAATGTGTCATGGTGGAGCAGTGTACATGGTGAAGCAGTATACATGTGTCATGGTGGAGCAGTGTACATGGTGAAGCAGTATACATGTGTCATGGTGGAGTAGTGTAAATGTGTCATGGTGCAATAGTTTAAATGTGTCATGTTGGAGCAGTGTATATGTGTCATGGTGGAGCAGTGTACATGGTGAAGCAGTATACATGTGTCATGGTGGAGCAGTGTAAATGTGTCATGGTCAATAGTTTAAATGTGTCATGGTGGAGCAGTGTACATGGTGAAGCAGTATACATGTGTCATGGTGGAGCAGTGTAAATGTGTCATGGTCAATAGTTTAAATGTGTCATGGTGGAGCAGTGTATATGTGTCATGGTGGACCAGTGTACATGGTGAAGCAGTATACATGTGTCATGGTTGAGCAGTGTAAATGTGTCATGGTGGAGCATTGTACATGGTGAAGCAGTATACATGTGTCATGGTGGAGCACTGTAAATGTGTCATGGTACAATAGTTTAAATGTGTCATGGTGGAGCAGTGTACATGGTGCAATAGTTTAAATGTGTCATGGTGGAGCAGTGTAAATGTGTCATGGTGGAGCAGTGGAAATGTGTCATGGTGGAGCAGTGTACATGGTGAAGCAGTATAAATGTGTCATGGTGGAGTAGTTTAAATGTTTCATGGTGGAGCAGTGTACACGGTGAAGCAGTATAAATGTGTCATGGTGCAATAGTTTAAATGTGTCATGGTGGAGCAGTGTACATGGTGAAGCAGTATACATTGTCATGGTGGAGCAGTGTAAATGTGTAATGGTGCAATAGTTTAAATGTGTCATGGTGGAGTAGTTTAAATGTGTCATGGTGGAGCAGTGCAAATGTGTCATGGTGGAGAAGTGTATATGGTGGAGCAGTTTAAATGTGTCATGCTGGAGCAGTGTAAATGTGTCATGGTGGAGCAGTGTAAATGTGTCATGGTGGAGCAGTGTAAATGTGTCATGGTGGAGCAGTGTAAATGTGTCATGGTGAACCAGTGTAAATGTGTCATGGTTGAGAAGTGTATATGTGTCATGGTGGAGCAGTGTAAATGTGTTATTGTGGAGCAGTGTAAATGTGTCATGGTGGAGCAGTGTAAATGTGTCATGTTGGAGCAGTTTAATGTGTCATGGTGGAGCAGTGTAAATGTGTCATGGTGGAGCAGTTTAAATGTGTCATGGTGGAGAAGTGTATATGGTGGAGCAGTATAAATGTGTCATGGTGGAGCAGTGTAAATGTGTCATGGTGGAGCAGTGTAAATGTGTCATGGTGGACAGTGTAAATGTGTCATGGTGAACCAGTGTAAATGTGTCATGGTGGAGCAGTGCAAATGTGTCATGGTTGAGCAGTGTAAATGTGTCATGGTGGAGTAGTTTAAATGTGTCATGGTGGAGCAGTGTAAATGTATCATGGTGGAGCAGTGTAAATGTGTAATGGTGCAATAGTTTAAATGTGTCTTGGTGGAGCAGTGTATATATGTCATGGTGGAGCAGTGTAAATGTGTCATGGTGGAGCAGTGTACATGGTGAAGCAGTATCCATGTGTCATGGTGAAGCAGTATACGTGTGTCATGGTGGAGCAGTGTAAATGTGTCATGGTGGAGCAGTGTAAATGTGTCATGGTGGAGCAGTGTACATGGTGAGGCATTATAAATGTGTCATGGTGGAGCAGTGTAAATGTGTCATGGTGGAGCAGTGTAAATTATAAATGTGTCATGGTGGAGCAGTGTACATGGTGAGGCATTATAAATGTGTCATGGTGGAGCAGTGTAAATGTGTCATGGTGGAGCATGTGTCATGGTGGAGCAGTGTACATGGTGAGGCATTATAAATGTGTCATGGTGGAGCAGTGTAAATGTGTCATGGTGGAAAAATGTTTCATGGTGGAGCAGTGTACATGGTGAAGCAGTATACATGTATCATGGTGGAGCATTGTAAATGTGTAATGGTGCAATAGTTTAAATGTGTCATGGTGGAGTAGTTTAAATGTGTCATGGTGGAGCAGTGTACATGGTGAAGCAGTATACATGTGTCATGGTGGAGTAGTATAAATGTGTCATGGTGCAATAGTTTAAATGTTTCATGGTGGAGCAGTGTACATGGTGAAGCAGTATACATGTGTCATGGTGGAGTAGTATAAATGTGTCATGGTGCAATAGTTTAAATGTGTCATGGTGGAGTAATATACATGTGTCATGGTGGAGCAGTGTAAATGTGTCATGGTGGAGCATGGTAAATGTGTCATGGTGGAGCAGTGTAAATGTGTAATGATGAAGCAGTGTAAATGTGTCATGGTGGAGCAGTGTAAATGTGTCATGGTGGACAGTGTAAATGTGTCATGGTGAACCAGTGTAAATGTGTCATGGTTGAGAAGTGTATATGTGTCATGGTGGAGCAGTGTAAATGTGTCATGGTTGAGCAGTGTAAATGTGTCATGGTGGAGTAGTTTAAATGTGTCATGGTGGAGCAGTGTAAATGTATCATGGTGGAGTAGTGTAAATGTGTCATGGTGGAGCAGTGTACATGGTGAAGCAGTATCCATGTGTCATGGTGAAGCAGTATACGTGTGTCATGGTGGAGCAGTATAAATGTGTCATGGTGGAGCAGTGTAAATGTGTCATGGTGGAGCAGTGTAAATGTGTCATGGTGGAGCAGTGTACATGGTGAGGCATTATAAATGTGTCATGGTGGAGCAGTGTAAATGTGTCATGGTGGACCAGTGTACATGGTGGAGCAGTATACATGTATCATGGTGGAGCAGTGTAAATGTGTAATGGTGCAATAGTTTAAATGTGTCATGGTGGAGTAGTTTAAATGTGTCATGGTGGAGCAGTGTACATGGTGAAGCAGTATACATGTGTCATGGTGGAGTAGTATAAATGTGTCATGGTGCAATAGTTTAAATGTGTCATGGTGGAGTAATATACATGTGTCATGGTGGAGCAGTGTAAATGTGTCATGGTGGAGCATGGTAAATGTGTCATGGTGGAGCAGTGTAAATGTGTAATGATGAAGCAGTGTAAATGTGTCATGGTGGAGCAGTGTAAATGTGTCATGGTGGAGCAGTGTACATGGTGAAGCAGTATAAATGTATCATGGTGGAGCAGTGTAAATGTGTCATGGTGGAGCAGTGTACATGGTGGAGCAGTGTAAATGTGCCATGGTGGAGCAGTGTAAATGTGCCATGGTGAAGCAGTTTAAATGTGTCATGGTGGAGCAGTGTAAATGTGTCATGGTGGAGCAGTGTAAATTTGTCATGGTGGAGCAGTGTAAATGTGTCATGGTGGAGCAGTGTACATGGTGAAGCAGTATACATGTGTCATGGTGAAGCAGTGTAAATGTGTCATGATGGAGCAGTGTACATGGTGAAGCAGTATAAATGTATCGTGGTGGATCAGTGTAAATGTGTCATGGTGGAGCAGTGTAAATGTGTCATGGTGGAGCAGTGTACATGGTGAAGCAGTATAAATGTGTCATGGTGGAGCAGTGTAAATGTGTCATGGTGGAGCAGTGTAAATGTGTCATGGTGGAGCAGTGTAAATATGTCATGGTGAAGCAGTATAAATGTGTCATGGTGGAGCAGTGTAAATGTGTCATGGTGGAGCAATATAAATGTGTCATGGTGGAGTAGTTTAAATGTGTCATGGTGGAGCAGTGTAAACGTGTAATGGTGCAATAGTTTAAATGTGTCATGGTGGTGCAGTGTAAATGTGTCATGGTGGAGCAGTGTAAATGTGTCATGGTGGAGCAGTGTAAATGTGTCATGGTGGAGCAGTGTACATGGTGGAGCAGTATAAATGTGCCATGGTGGAGCAGTGTAAATGTGCCATGGTGAAGCAGTGTAAATGTGTCATGGTCGAGCAGTGTATATGTGTCATGGTGGAGCAGTGTATATGGTGGAGCAGTATAAATGTGTCATGGTGGAGCAGTGAAAATGTGTCATGGTGGAGCAGTGGAAATGTGTCATGGTGGAGCAGTGTAAATGTGTCATGGTGAAGCAGTGTATATGTGTTATGGGGGAGCAGTGTAAATGTGTCATGGTGGAGCAGTGTACATGGTGAAGCAGTATACATGTGTCATGGTGGAGCAGTGTACATGGTGAAGCAGTATACATGTGTCATGGTGGAGTAGTGTAAATGTGTCATGGTGCAATAGTTTAAATGTGTCATGTTGGAGCAGTGTATATGTGTCATGGTGGAGCAGTGTACATGGTGAAGCAGTATACATGTGTCATGGTGGAGCAGTGTAAATGTGTCATGGTCAATAGTTTAAATGTGTCATGGTGGAGCAGTGTACATGGTGAAGCAGTATACATGTGTCATGGTGGAGCAGTGTAAATGTGTCATGGTCAATAGTTTAAATGTGTCATGGTGGAGCAGTGTATATGTGTCATGGTGGACCAGTGTACATGGTGAAGCAGTATACATGTGTCATGGTTGAGCAGTGTAAATGTGTCATGGTGGAGCATTGTACATGGTGAAGCAGTATACATGTGTCATGGTGGAGTAGTATAAATGTGTCATGGTGCAATAGTTTAAATGTGTCATGGTGGAGTAATATACATGTGTCATGGTGGAGCAGTGTAAATGTGTAATGATGAAGCAGTGTAAATGTGTCATGGTGGAGCAGTGTAAATGTGTCATGGTGGACAGTGTAAATGTGTCATGGTGAACCAGTGTAAATGTGTCATGGTTGAGAAGTGTATATGTGTCATGGTGGAGCAGTGTAAATGTGTCATGGTTGAGCAGTGTAAATGTGTCATGGTGGAGTAGTTTAAATGTGTCATGGTGGAGCAGTGTAAATGTATCATGGTGGAGTAGTGTAAATGTGTCATGGTGGAGCAGTGTACATGGTGAAGCAGTATCCATGTGTCATGGTGAAGCAGTGTACGTGTGTCATGGTGGAGCAGTATAAATGTGTCATGGTGGAGCAGTGTAAATGTGTCATGGTGGAGCAGTGTAAATGTGTCATGGTGGAGCAGTGTACATGGTGAGGCATGTGTCATGGTGGAGCAGTGTAAATGTGTCATGGTGGACCAGTGTACATGGTGGAGCAGTATACATGTATCATGGTGGAGCAGTGTAAATGTGTAATGGTGCAATAGTTTAAATGTGTCATGGTGGAGTAGTTTAAATGTGTCATGGTGGAGCAGTGTACATGGTGAAGCAGTATACATGTGTCATGGTGGAGTAGTATAAATGTGTCATGGTGCAATAGTTTAAATGTGTCATGGTGGAGTAATATACATGTGTCATGGTGGAGCAGTGTAAATGTGTCATGGTGGAGCATGGTAAATGTGTCATGGTGGAGCAGTGTAAATGTGTAATGATGAAGCAGTGTAAATGTGTCATGGTGGAGCAGTGTAAATGTGTCATGGTGGAGCAGTGTACATGGTGAAGCAGTATAAATGTATCATGGTGGAGCAGTGTAAATGTGTCATGGTGGAGCAGTGTACATGGTGGAGCAGTGTAAATGTGCCATGGTGGAGCAGTGTAAATGTGCCATGGTGAAGCAGTTTAAATGTGTCATGGTGGAGCAGTGTAAATGTGTCATGGTGGAGCAGTGTAAATGTGTCATGGTGGAGCAGTGTAAATGTGTCATGGTGGAGCAGTGTACATGGTGAAGCAGTATACATGTGTCATGGTGAAGCAGTGTAAATGTGTCATGATGGAGCAGTGTACATGGTGAAGCAGTATAAATGTATCGTGGTGGATCAGTGTAAATGTGTCATGGTGGAGCAGTGTAAATGTGTCATGGTGGAGCAGTGTACATGGTGAAGCAGTATAAATGTGTCATGGTGGAGCAGTGTAAATGTGTCATGGTGGAGCAGTGTAAATGTGTCATGGTGGAGCAGTGTAAATGTGTCATGGTGAAGCAGTATAAATGTGTCATGGTGGAGCAGTGTAAATGTGTCATGGTTGAGCAATATAAATGTGTCATGGTGGAGTAGTTTAAATGTGTCATGGTGGAGCAGTGTAAACAATGGTGCAATAGTTTAAATGTGTCATGGTGGTGCAGTGTAAATGTGTCATGGTGGAGCAGTGTAAATGTGTCATGGTGGAGCAGTGTAAATGTGTCATGGTGGAGCAGTGTACATGGTGGAGCAGTATAAATGTGCCATGGTGGAGCAGTGTAAATGTGCCATGGTGAAGCAGTGTAAATGTGTCATGGTGGAGCAGTGTATATGTGTCATGGTGGAGCAGTGTATATGGTGGAGCAGTATAAATGTGTCATGGTGGAGCAGTGAAATGTGTCATGGTGGAGCAGTGTGTGTCATGGTGGAGCAGTGTAAATGTGATCATGGTGAAGCAGTGTATATGTGTTATGGGGGAGCAGTGTAAATGTGTAATGGTGCAATAGTTTAAATGTGTCATGGTGGAGTAGTTTAAATGTGTCATGGTGGAGCAGTGTACATGGTGAAGCAGTATACATGTGTCATGGTGGAGTAGTATAAATGTGTCATGGTGCAATAGTTTAAATGTGTCATGGTGGAGCAGTATAAATGTGTCATGGTGGAGCAGTGTAAATGTGTCATGGTGGAGCATGTAAATGTGTCATGGTGGAGCAGTGTAAATGTGTCATGATGAAGCAGTGTAAATGTGTCATGGTGGAGCAGTGTAAATGTGTCATGGTGGAGCAGTGTAAATGTGTCATGGTGGAGCAGTATAAATGTATCATGGTGGAGCAGTGTAAATGTGTCATGGTGGAGCAGTGTACATGGTGGAGCAGTGTAAATGTGCCATGGTGGAGCAGTGTAAATGTGCCATGGTGAAGCAGTTTAAATGTGTCATGGTGGAGCAGTGTAAATGTGTCATGGTGGAGCAGTGTAAATGTGTCATGGTGGAGCAGTGTACATGGTGAAGCAGTATACATGTGTCATGGTGAAGCAGTGTAAATGTGTCATGATGGAGCAGTGTACATGGTGAAGCAGTATAAATGTATCGTGGTGGATCAGTGTAAATGTGTCATGGTGGAGCAGTGTAAATGTGTCATGGTGGAGCAGTGTACATGGTGAAGCAGTATAAATGTGTCATGGTGGAGCAGTGTAAATGTGTCATGGTGGAGCAGTGTAAATGTGTCATGGTGGAGCAGTGTAAATATGTCATGGTGAAGCAGTATAAATGTGTCATGGTGGAGCAGTGTAAATGTGTCATGGTGGAGCAATATAAATGTGTCATGGTGGAGTAGTTTAAATGTGTCATGGTGGAGCAGTGTAAACGTGTAATGGTGCAATAGTTTAAATGTGTCATGGTGGTGCAGTGTAAATGTGTCATGGTGGAGCAGTGTAAATGTGTCATGGTGGAGCAGTGTAAATGTGTCATGGTGGAGCAGTGTACATGGTGGAGCAGTATAAATGTGCCATGGTGGAGCAGTGTAAATGTGCCATGGTGAAGCAGTGTAAATGTGTCATGGTCGGAGCAGTGTATATGTGTCATGGTGGAGCAGTGTATGGTGGAGCAGTATAAATGTGTCATGGTGGAGCAGTGAAAATGTGTCATGGTGGAGCAGTGGAAATGTGTCATGGTGGAGCAGTGTAAATGTGTCATGGTGAAGCAGTGTATATGTGTTATGGGGGAGCAGTGTAAATGTGTCATGGTGGAGCAGTGTACATGGTGAAGCAGTATACATGTGTCATGGTGGAGCAGTGTACATGGTGAAGCAGTATACATGTGTCATGGTGGAGTAGTGTAAATGTGTCATGGTGCAATAGTTTAAATGTGTCATGTTGGAGCAGTGTATATGTGTCATGGTGGAGCAGTGTACATGGTGAAGCAGTATACATGTGTCATGGTGGAGCAGTGTAAATGTGTCATGGTCAATAGTTTAAATGTGTCATGGTGGAGCAGTGTACATGGTGAAGCAGTATACATGTGTCATGGTGGAGCAGTGTAAATGTGTCATGGTCAATAGTTTAAATGTGTCATGGTGGAGCAGTGTATATGTGTCATGGTGGACCAGTGTACATGGTGAAGCAGTATACATGTGTCATGGTTGAGCAGTGTAAATGTGTCATGGTGGAGCATTGTACATGGTGAAGCAGTATACATGTGTCATGGTGGAGCACTGTAAATGTGTCATGGTACAATAGTTTAAATGTGTCATGGTGGAGCAGTGTACATGGTGCAATAGTTTAAATGTGTCATGGTGGAGCAGTGTAAATGTGTCATGGTGGAGCAGTGGAAATGTGTCATGGTGGAGCAGTGTACATGGTGAAGCAGTATAAATGTGTCATGGTGGAGTAGTTTAAATGTTTCATGGTGGAGCAGTGTACACGGTGAAGCAGTATAAATGTGTCATGGTGCAATAGTTTAAATGTGTCATGGTGGAGCAGTGTACATGGTGAAGCAGTATACATTGTCATGGTGGAGCAGTGTAAATGTGTAATGGTGCAATAGTTTAAATGTGTCATGGTGGAGTAGTTTAAATGTGTCATGGTGGAGCAGTGCAAATGTGTCATGGTGGAGAAGTGTATATGGTGGATCAGTTTAAATGTGTCATGCTGGAGCAGTGTAAATGTGTCATGGTGGAGCAGTGTAAATGTGTCATGGTGGAGCAGTGTAAATGTGTCATGGTGGAGCAGTGTAAATGTGTCATGGTGAACCAGTGTAAATGTGTCATGGTTGAGAAGTGTATATGTGTCATGGTGGAGCAGTGTAAATGTGTTATTGTGGAGCAGTGTAAATGTGTCATGGTGGAGCAGTGTAAATGTGTCATGTTGGAGCAGTTTAATGTGTCATGGTGGAGCAGTGTAAATGTGTCATGGTGGAGCAGTTTAAATGTGTCATGGTGGAGAAGTGTATATGGTGGAGCAGTATAAATGTGTCATGGTGGAGCAGTGTAAATGTGTCATGGTGGAGCAGTGTAAATGTGTCATGGTGGACAGTGTAAATGTGTCATGGTGAACCAGTGTAAATGTGTCATGGTGGAGCAGTGCAAATGTGTCATGGTTGAGCAGTGTAAATGTGTCATGGTGGAGTAGTTTAAATGTGTCATGGTGGAGCAGTGTAAATGTATCATGGTGGAGCAGTGTAAATGTGTAATGGTGCAATAGTTTAAATGTGTCTTGGTGGAGCAGTGTATATATGTCATGGTGGAGCAGTGTAAATGTGTCATGGTGGAGCAGTGTACATGGTGAAGCAGTATCCATGTGTCATGGTGAAGCAGTATACGTGTGTCATGGTGGAGCAGTGTAAATGTGTCATGGTGGAGCAGTGTAAATGTGTCATGGTGGAGCAGTGTACATGGTGAGGCATTATAAATGTGTCATGGTGGAGCAGTGTAAATGTGTCATGGTGGAGCAGTGTAAATGTGTCATGGTGGAGCAGTGTACATGGTGAGGCATTATAAATGTGTCATGGTGGAGCAGTGTAAATGTGTCATGGTGGACCAGTGTGCATGGTGGAGTAGTTTAAATGTTTCATGGTGGAGCAGTGTACATGGTGAAGCAGTATACATGTATCATGGTGGAGCATTGTAAATGTGTAATGGTGCAATAGTTTAAATGTGTCATGGTGGAGTAGTTTAAATGTGTCATGGTGGAGCAGTGTACATGGTGAAGCAGTATACATGTGTCATGGTGGAGTAGTATAAATGTGTCATGGTGCAATAGTTTAAATGTTTCATGGTGGAGCAGTGTACATGGTGAAGCAGTATACATGTGTCATGGTGGAGTAGTATAAATGTGTCATGGTGCAATAGTTTAAATGTGTCATGGTGGAGTAATATACATGTGTCATGGTGGAGCAGTGTAAATGTGTCATGGTGGAGCATGGTAAATGTGTCATGGTGGAGCAGTGTAAATGTGTAATGATGAAGCAGTGTAAATGTGTCATGGTGGAGCAGTGTAAATGTGTCATGGTGGAGCAGTGTACATGGTGAAGCAGTATAAATGTATCATGGTGGAGCAGTGTAAATGTGTCATGGTGGAGCAGTGTACATGGTGGAGCAGTGTAAATGTGCATGGTGGAGCAGTGTAAATGTGCCATGGTGAAGCAGTTTAAATGTGTCATGGTGGAGCAGTTTAAATGTGTCATGGTGGAGAAGTGTATATGGTGGAGCAGTATAAATGTGTCATAGTGGAGCAGTGTAAATGTGTCATGGTGGAGCAGTGTAAATGTGTCATGGTGGAGCAGTGTACATGGTGAAGCAGTATACATGTGTCATGGTGAAGCAGTGTAAATGTGTCATGATGGAGCAGTGTACATGGTGAAGCAGTATAAATGTATCGTGGTGGATCAGTGTAAATGTGTCATGTTGGAGCAGTGTAAATGTGTCATGGTGAAGCAGTATAAATGTGTCATGGTGGAGCAGTGTAAATATGTCATGGTGAAGCAGTATAAATGTGTCATGGTGGAGCAGTGTAAATGTGTCATGGTGGAGCAATATAAATGTGTCATGGTGGAGTAGTTTAAATGTGTCATGGTGGAGCAGTGTAAACGTGTAATGGTGCAATAGTTTAAATGTGTCATGGTGGTGCAGTGTACATGGTAAAGCAGTATACATTGTCATGGTGGAATAGTATAAATGTGTCATGGTGGAGTAGTGTAAATGTGTCAAGGTTGGACTAGTATCCTTGTGTCATGGTGGAGCAGTGTAAATGTGTCATGGTGGAGCAGTGTAAATGTGTCATGGTGGAGCAGTGTACATGGTGGAGCAGTACAAATGTGCCATGGTGGAGCAGTGTAAATGTGCCATGGTGAAGCAGTGTAAATGTGTCATGGTCGAGCAGTGTATATGTGTAATGGTGGAGCAGTGTATATGGTGGAGCAGTATAAATGTGTCATGGTGGAGCAGTGTAAATGTGTCATGGTGGAGCAGTGTAAATGTGTCATGGTGGAGCAGTGGAAATGTGTCATGGTGGAGCAGTGTATATGTGTTATGGGGGAGCAGTGTAAATGTGTCATGGTGGAGCAGTGTACATGGTGAAGCAGTATACATGTGTCATGGTGGAGTAGTGTAAATGTGTCATGGTGCAATAGTTTAAATGTATCATGGTGGAGCAGTATACATGTGTCATGGTGGAGCAGTGTACATGGTGAAGCAGTATACATGTGTCATGGTGGAGTAGTGTAAATGTGTCATGGTGCAATAGTTTAAATGTGTCATGGTGGAGCAGTGTATATGTGTCATGGTGGAGCAGTGTACATGGTGAAGCAGTATACATGTGTCATGGTGGAGCAGTGTAAATGTGTCATGGTCAATAGTTTAAATGTGTCATGGTGGAGCAGTGTACATGGTGAAGCAGTATACATGTGTCATGGTTGAGCAGTGTATATGTGTCATGGTGGAGCAGTGTACATGGTGAAGCAGTATACATGTGTCATGGTGGAGCAGTGTAAACGTGTCATGGTCAATAGTTTAAATGTGTCATGGTGAAGCAGTATACATGTGTCATGGTTGAGCAGTGTAAATGTGTCATGGTGGAGCAGTGTACATGGTGAAGCAGTATACATGTGTCATGGTGGAGCACTGTAAATGTGTCATGGTGCAATAGTTTAAATGTGTCATGGTGGAGCAGTGTACATGGTGGAGCAGTGTATATGTGTCATGGTGGAGCAGTGTACATGGTGAAGCAGTATACATGTGTCATGGTGCAATAGTTTAAATGTGTCATGGTGGAGCAGTGTAAATGTGTCATGGTGGAGCAGTGGAAATGTGTCATGGTGGAGCAGTGTACATGGTGAAGCAGTATAAATGTGTCATGGTGGAGTAGTTTAAATGTGTCATGGTGGAGCAGTGTATATGGTGGAGCAGTGTAAATGTGTCATTGTGGAGCAGTGTAAATGTGTCATGGTGGATTAGTGTAAATGTGTCATGGTGGAACAGTATACATGTGTCATGGTGGAGTAGTTTAAATGTGTCATGGTGGAGCAGTGTACATGGTGAAGCAGTATAAATGTGCCATGATGCAATAGTTTAAATGTGTCATGGTGGAGAAGTGTACATGGTAAAGCAGTATACATTGTCATGGTGGAATAGTATAAATGTGTCATGGTGGAGCAGTGTAAATGTGTCAAGATTGGAGTAGTATCCATGTGTCATGGTGGAACAGTGTAAATGTGTCATGGTGGAGCAGTGTAAATGTGTCATGGTGGAGCAGTGTAAATGTGTCATGGTGGAGCAGTGTATATGTGTCATGGTGGAGCAGTGTAAATGTGTCATGGTGGAGAAGTGTATATGGTGGAGCAGTGTAAATGTGTCATGGTGGAGCAGTGTAAATGTGTCATGGTGGAGCAGTGTAAATGTGTCATGGTGGAGCAGTGTAAATGTGTCATGGTGGAGCAGTTTAAATGTGTCATGGTGGAGAAGTGTATATGGTGGAGCAGTATAAATGTGTCATGGTGGAGCAGTGTAAATGTGTCATGGTGGAGCAGTGTAAATGTGTCATGGTGAACCAATTTAAATGTGTCATGGTTGAGAAGTGTATATGTGTCATGGTGGAGCAGTGTAAATGTGTCATGGTGGAACAGTGTATATGGTGAAGCAGTATACATGTGTCATGGTGGAGCAGTGTAAATGTGTCATGGTGGAGCAGTATAAATGTGTCATGGTGGAGCAGTGCACATGGTGAAGCAGTATAAATGTGTCATGGTGGAGCAGTATAAATGTGTCATGGTGGAGTAGTTTAAATGTGTCATGGCAGAGCAGTGTAAATGTGTTGTGATGTTTTTTTCTTGTTTGGACCCCAGGAAGAGTAGCGCCTGCCTTGGCATCAGCTAATGGGGATCTTAATAAAATATTAAAAATACTAAATACTATTGTACCATTACCTCAAATGCATATAAGTCCATACCTGTTGTTGTACCATTACCTTACTACCTTACTCACCAGCAGTGACATCTGACCACAGTTGTAGGTTGCGAGTCCACCACAACCCTGCTCGACAAAATCTGAATGCCAATACCTTCGCCTTGAACCAACCTGGAGGGGAAAAGTACATGTCACTCAGTGACAATCATTCTTCAAATGAAAGGTTAGGGAGCCACAGCCTTTAATCAAGTGAGGCTGTTAAAGTCAAGCCGTAAAGACACGCTGCCAGTGGCTGCTTGCCGATGAGTTGAGTGATTGATTTGTGTAAATCATTTTCTTTTTACAAGCTGCAGCAGCGGCAGCCCAGTGGAAACAGATGGAGGGATGGTGTGTGGTGTGTGGTGGAGGGGGAGGGGGGGCTGACTGTCATTCTCCTGGACTGGCTGACTGTCATTTACATTTACATTTAAGTCATTTAGCAGACGCTCTTATCCAGAGCGACTTACCCCTGCCTGAATGGCAGACTGTCATACCCCTGGCTGACTGTCATACCCCTGCTTGACTGGCTGACTGTCATTCCCCTGGCTGACTGTCATACCCTTGACTGACTGGCAGACTGTCATACCCCTGGCTGACTGTCATACCCCTGCTTGACTGGCTGACTGTCATTCCCCTGGCTGACTGTCATTCCACTGCCTGACTTTCATACACCTGGCTGACTGTCATACCCCTGACTGACTGTCATACCCCTGGCTGACTGGCTAACTGTCATATCCCCGGCAACAAGTTTGATTTAATATCTCAATGGAAATATTATTTTATGTCATGCAAATTCTGGGAACCCCCCCCCCCTGAAAAAAATGGATTTCTGGAAAACCTGTGAATTTTGGGAAAGTTCTGTGAGTTTTGCAACCCTGCATGCAAAAAAATTATGGCCCCCAAGCACTTACCACAAATTCCTAATTTTGCTAAGTTCGCCATATTGTACATTCTTCTCCATTACTCTTTTTTTGTATGGTCATTAGCACAGTATTCATGATCACAATCTTAGCTTGAAGAAGCCGGCAAATTTAAAAATGTAGATTGTGATGATTTATTGGCACTCTGATCCACCTCTACGCAGACGACACGATTCTGTATATTTCTGGCCCTTCTTTGGACACTGTGTTAACTAACCTCCAGACGAGCTTCAATGCTATACAACTCTTCTTCCGTGGCCTCCAACTGCTCTTAAATGCAAGTAAAACTAAATGCATGCTCTTCAACCGATCACTGCCCGCACCTGCCCGCCGGTCCAGCATCACTACTCTGGACGGTTCTGACTTAGAATATGTGGACAACTACAAATACCTAGGTGTCTGGTTAGACTGTAAACTCTCCTTTCCAGACTCACATTAAGCATCTCCAATCAAAATTACATCTAAAATCGGCTTCCTATTCCGCAACAAAGCATCCTTCACTCATGCTGCTGAACATACCCTCGTAAAACTGACCATCCTACCGATCCTCGACTTCTGCGATGTCATTTATAAAATAGCCTCCAACACCCTACTCAACAAATTGGATGCAGTCTATCACAGTGCCATCCGTTTTGTCACTAAAGCCCCATATACTACCCACCATTGCGACCTGTACGCTCTCGTTGGCTGGTCCTCGCTTCATACTCGTCGCCAAACCCACTGGCTCCAGGTCATTACAAGTCTCAGGTAGGTAAAGCCCCTCCTTATCTCAGCTCACAGGTCACCATAGCAGCACCCACCCGTAGCACGTGCTTCAGCAGGTACAGTATATTTCACTGGTCACCCCCAAAGCCAATTCCTCCTTTGGCTGCCTTTCCTTCCAGTTCTCTGCTGCCAATGACTGGAATGAACTGCAAGTTGGAGACTCATATCTCCCTCACTAGCTTTAAGCACCAGCTGTCAGAGCAGCGCACACATCACTGCACCTGTACATAGCCCATCTGTATATAGCCCTTCCAACTACCTCATCCCCATACTGTATTTATTTATCTTGCTACTTTGCATCCCAGTATCTCTACTTGCACATTCATCTTCTGCACATCTACCATTCCAGTGTTAAATACCTATATTGTAATTACTTCGCCACCATGGCCTATTTATTGCCTTACCTGTCATGCTGGTAAAAGAGGACCCAAAAGCGACTTAACAGAAGCAGAGTTTAATAATGTTCAAAACGGAATAACTGACATCCTCTAGATTTGTAGAGGGGAAAACAACTGGAGAAGCGGCCACAGACTGCAGGTCGCCGGGTTGCAGGCCGTATCGACTGAGACACCTGCTCACACGCAGCGTCTGATGAAGGCACAAAACACGACAGAACAGGGTGATACACAATCACGGCAAAAAACACGACAGGACAGGGCGAAACGCAATCACAGCATGGTGAATACAATATAAGGAACCGACGGAACAGGAACGGATTACAAAGGAATAAATAGGGAATCTAATCAGGGGAAAGGATCGGGAACAGGTGTGGGAAGACTAAATGATGATTAGGGGAATAGGAACAGCTGGGAGCAGGAACGGAACGACAGAGAGAAGAGAGAGCGAGAGAGTGAGAGAGGGAGGGGGAGAGAGAGGGATAGAACCAAACAAGACCAGCAGAGGGAAACGAATAGCATGGGGAGCACAGGGACAAGACATGACAATAAATGACAAACATGACATTACCTTCCTTATCTTGCCTCATTTGCACTCACTGCATATATACTTTTATTTATTTTATTTTATTTTCTACTATTATTGACTGTATGTTTGTTTATTCCATGTGTAACTCTGTGTTGTTGTATGTGTCGAACCTCTGTGCTTTATCTTGGACAAGTCGCAGTTGTAAATGAGAACTTGTTCTCAACTAGCCTACCTGGTTAAATGAAGGTAAAATAAAAAATAATCATAAATAAATAAATAAAACATATCACACGCCATAGTTTAACAACTCAGGGGATAGTGCTAAAAACAATGACATCATATCTGAATTCTGCCATCTTTGTGCAAGTCCGCCATTGAACCAGGCTTTCAATCTTCCCCTAATACTATCATAGACAAATAGAGGTGCCCTTCAACCTAACACAAGCCTAATTCAAGGTCCATGTAGGTCCAATTTACTACATTCACAGTCATACCACTTCCCTCTTTCATATTGTCATTGAGATGCTTTTCATATGATATTGATATAGATGTTCAACCTTTTATCCCAGATAGCTTTTGGCCTGCTCTGCTGTCATGTCTGAGTCAGTCTTAACATCTTGTTACATAGGTATTCTCCTATAATATTCTGTGACCTTTCCTTTCCCCTATTGAGCTGAGAAGAACGCCTGAGCATCCCAGAGCTGTTAGGAGTAGTGGGCAGTGGGGCGGTGTAGGGGGGGGGGGGAGCTGCCCTACATCTATCTATCTCTCCCCAAGGAGGGTCATGTTTCTCTTTCCACCATTTATTTGAAAGCTATCATTTTCTGGGGATTCATAGCTGAAAAATGGCATTGATTCTGGGGATGATAGATGCTAAGTGTCCGTCTATCGACAGGCTTATTGACAGACAGGCCTGTGTAAATTGTGCATCTTATTACCCTCTGGGCTAAATGATACACCTTGTAAACCGGGAGGATGTAGCTAGTCGATGGCTGTTCCCTTCACCTCTGTGTCCCAAATGGCGCCATATTCCCTATATAGTGCACTACTTTTAACCACAGCCCTATGGGCCCTGGTCAAAGTAATGCACTATGTGTAGGCACAATGATGCCATTTGGGGCTCATCCATTGTCTGGAGGTGTATCACCTACTGAGCTGCCTGACTGTCACTGAGGAACGCTGTGATTAATCTCGCCGTGGAAACACCTTATCAGTCTTTGTGTCGTTGAATAATTAAATGCAATAAGGATGGAGACTGACTGGAGGATGGAGATTTAGTTGGCTTATTGTCCACCGTGAAGAATCTTTAAGTCTGTTCTGTGGATTTTGTCACGGTTGTTTTTTCTTATTTCTATGACCTTGTGGCTAATATAGTTGTAAAGTATCTTGGTTTTTAGCAAAACTGTATGTACCATAAATCCTATGTAATATTACCATTACTTTTGCCCTTATAGTTTTTTACACAACACAGAGAGGTTTCTGTCATGCAGTACAGTGACCTACAAATGTGACTCTGAATGTGAAATAAAATATGTGGTGATTGTAAATAGAAGATACTCCTGTCTTGGGAAGTTTGCTGTAGCATTAAAATGACTTATGTGGAGCTTTAAATCGACTGTATGTGCTGCGGAGCGACTCGTTTTTTTACTGCATTGTTTACAGGGAACCATTTCTCTCTGACTCGCTGAGGCTTATTGCATCTTAATCCTACCCTATTGTAACACTGCCGGCTAGGACATTAAATAATGGTCCACTGCCAGCCGTTTTCTCCATCTCAATTGGTTTTATAGTAATACACAATTTAACCTTCAGAATAGCATTTGCAGGTTCATAACATCTTGAACAGGTGTAATTTTTCTAACAAACAGGGACCTACAATGTGACCCAATTTATCTGGGTTTGTAGTAATGCATACCATTAATCTATACGGCGATTCAGGAGCCATTACTTTCAGCATGCAGGCTAATAATTCATTCTTATTGTTCGAGACTTGCACCTAAGAGGGACTGTTTGTTTCCGATCCAGTTGTGTTCTTGGTGCTTTAACATCCTACAGAGACATGAGAAAAGCAAGGTTTTTACTCATAAAGTAGAATGCTTTAGAGCAGAGTGTCGGAACCGTCACAGATTATTGAGAGTAAAATGGGCAGCTGAGTATTTGGGCTGTCATTTGGAAATGGAGTACATTCCTGGGTGATTACACTGCATACTGTGCATTATAGTTTAGTTTTCTGGATGGTTTCTCTCTAAAAGATGCCTTTGACAAAACAATGCAGAGTAGAGGGGTACACTTACAATGGTCTGGGTTGGTATATCATGTTTGATTGGAGCTCAAAAGAAGCAAAATCCAAATCTGACATCCCACCATAACTTAGGCCTGAATACACATTGCTCTGCCAACTGGAATCATAGTACCAGCCAGGATGGATGATATGGCATCCTAATTGTAATCAGTATCTAAATACTGTTATTGTTCCCTGCTTCAGTTAAACATTGCCTTGTGTTTGCAGGCATTCAAGTGATTAATTACCCCACAGTGCGTGTTTAGTGGCTAGTTACAATAGCAGAAAGACCTCAATGCACTGTCAACATTCTTTCTAACACTGGGATCAGAATCAGACTATGCAGCTAGGCTAGCTGTTGCTGTTCTGTTTCAATCCACCCAACCTCCTTGTCCTGAAAATAAATTAGCGTATTCTACATAATGCAGTGAACCCTAATTCTCTTTGATTAGTAGTGAGTTAGATGATAGCGACCCATTGAAATTGGTCATCGGCATAAATAACGAGCGAATGAACTGATAAAATACATACTCGCTAGCCGTCGTAAATCAAGTGAAATCCACTAGGCTGTGGAAGTGGGTGGAATTAGAAGTCCATGGTCCTATTAATTATGTTGCCCGGTGTAGGAGACAGTGTGATAAATCAACCGTGAGAGGCCCCTTCAGTAGGGCGGGGGCCTAAGAGTAAGACTGCCTGCAAATTGCTGTGTGTCTGCCCCTAATTGTTTCTTAAATAACAGTCCTTTTGGAAGGCAGCTCGGAGAGGTAGACTACCAAGGAGGGTCAGACTTATACTTCTTACCATTCAGGAGGGTCCAGCTAGTCTTACTGTATGTCTTATACTTCTTACCCTGTGCTGTTATTCAGTAAGCCTTACTCTGTGTTATGTTTCAGCTAGTCTTACCCTGTGTTATGTTTCAGCTAGTCTTACTCTGTGTTATGTTTCAGCTAGTCTTACCCTGTGTTATGTTTCAGCTAGTCTTACCCTGTGTTATGTTTCAGCTAGTCTTACTCTGTGTTATGTTTCAGCTAGTCTTACCCTGTGCTGTGATTCAGTAAGCCTTACTCTGTGTTGTATTTCAGCTAGTCTTACCCTGTGTTATGTTTCAGCTAGTCTTACCCTGTGCTGTGATTCAGTAAGCCTTACTCTGTGTTGTGTTTCAGCTAGTCTTACCCTGTGTTGTGTTTCAGCTAGTCTAACCATGTGTTATGTTTCAGCTAGTCTTACCCTGTGCTGTGTTTCAGCTAGTCTTATCCAAATAATCTCTTTCTCTTCCTCCTTCCTCTCCATTTGAAGTACATGTAGAAGATTTTGCTAGTTTATTGGGCTCTGTTTGAGAATCATTGCTTAACTGGTACATCACCATCGCTATATTTATTTTCAAACTACCCTGAAACTAACCCATAACTACAATATAATGTGCAGTATATCCGTTTTGAAGATATAGTGGAGAGAGGGGTAAGTTGAGCGAAGAAACAATACACAAAATAAATCATTTGACCAAATATTTAGCAATAGGTCATCATTTCATGGAGTCTGTGAAGGAAAGAAAACACATGGACAAAGTGGTAAGCAAGTTAGGTAAAAACAAATATCAGGAAGTCAAAGGAATGTATTGTGTTAAAGGTTTAATGAAAGGTTTCTAAACCAAAGTAGATAATTTTAAGATTGTTCTATACATCAGTTGGGGTCTCTATACGTTTCAATATGAGGTCCTAAACCTAGTATGAAAGTACATCCTTGTAGCTGTGTGGGCTAATATAGTCAAAAGGTTTGCCTTGGGGTAAGTTGAGCCAATGGTGGTGCCAATTACAAGTTGAGCAAATTGAAGTGTTTTCTTCCCAGGCGTAATACAACACATTATTGCAGGGATAGGAGGTAACAACATAACCTGGCCTATGTCAAATCAAATCAAATTGTATTTGTCATATGAGCCAAACACAAATGGTGTAGACCTTAGAGTGAAATGCTTACTTCCAAGGCCTTAACCATTAATGTAGTTTTATGAAAATACCTTAAAAAAGTAAGAGATAAGAATAACAAATAATTAAAGAGCAGCAGTAAATAACAATAGCGAGGCTATATACAAGGTACAAAGTCAACGTCAATGTACAGGGGCACCGGTGTCGAGGTAATTGAGGTTTTATGCAAATGTAGGTAGAGTTATTAAAGTCACTAAGCAGAAATTGTGTGTCTATCAATTTGCAATGTATGATATCAAATAGGAATGTATGTCTATCTAGCTGTTCAGGAGTCTTATGGCTTGGGGGTAGAAGCTATTTAGGAGCCTCTTGGACCAAGACTTGGCGCTCCAGTGCCGCTTGCCGTGCGGAAGCAGAGGGAACAGTCTACGACTAGGGTGGCTGGAGTCTTTGACAATTTTTAGGGCCTTCCTCTGACACCCCCTGGTATAGAGGTCCTGGATGGCAGGAAGCTTGACCCCGGTGTTATACTGGGTCGTACGCACTACTTTCTGTAGTGCCTTGTGGTCGGAGGCCGAGCAGTTTCCATACCAGGCAGTGATGCAACCCGTCAGGATGCTCTTAATGATGCAGCTGTAAAGCCTTTGGAGGATCTGAGGACCCATCTTTTTAGTCTCCTGAGGGGGAATAGGTTTTGTTGTGCCCTCTTCATGACTGTCTTGGTGTGCTTGGACCATGTTAGTTTGTTGATGATGTGGACGCCAAGGAACTTGAAGCTCTCAACCTGGTCCACTACAGCACCGTCGATGAGAATGGGGGCATGTCTGGTCATCCTTTTCCTGTAGTCCACAATCATCTTCTTTGTCTTGATCACGTTGAGGAAGAGGTTGTTGTCCTTGCCCCACAAGGTCAGGTCTCTGACCTCCTCCCTATAGGCTGTCTCATTGTTGTCGGTGATCAGGCCTACCACTATTGTGTCATCAGCAAACTTAATGATGGTGTTGGAGTCGTACCTGGCCGTGCAGTCATGAGTGGAGGGAGTACAGGGAGTACAGGAGTGGGCTGAGCACACACCCCTGAGGGGCCCCCGTGTTGAGGATCAGCATGGCGGATGTGTTGTTACTTATCCTTATCACCTGGGGGCGGCCCATCAGGAAGTCCAGGATCCAGTTGCAGAGGGAGGTGTTTAGTCCCAGGGTCCTTAGCTTAGTGATGAGCTGTAGTCAATGAATATCATTCTCACATAGGAGTTCCTTTTGTCCATGTGTAAAAGGGCAGTGTGGAGTGCAATAGAGATTGTGGATCCGTCATCTGTGGATCTGTTGGTGATGCAAATTGGAGTGGGTCCAGGGTTTCTGAGATAATGGTGTTGATGTCAGCCCTGACCAGCCTTTCAAAGCATTTCATGGCTACAGAAGTGAGTGCTACGGGTCGGTAGTCATTTAGGCAGGATACCTTAGTGTTCTTGGGCACAGGGACTATGGCGGTCTGCTTGAAACATGTTGGTATTACAGACTCAGACAGGGAGAGGTTAAAAATGTCAGTGAAGACACTTGCCAGTTCGTCAGCGCATGCTAGGAGTACATGTCCTGGTAATCTGTCTGGTCCTGAGGCCTTGTGAATGTTGACCCGTTTGAAAGTCTTACTCACATCGGCTGCAGAGAGCGTGATCACACAGTCATCCGGAACAGCTGATGCTCTCATGCTTGTTTCAGTGTTACTTGCCTCGAAGCGAGCATAGAAGTTTTTTCGCTTGTGTGGTAGGCTCGTGTCACTGGGAAGCTCTCGGCTGTGCTTCCCTTTGTAGTCTGTAATGGTTTGCATGCCCTGCCGCGTCCGACGAGCGGTAAGTTGTGCCACGAGATCACTTTTTTTGGACAAGCTATGTTTTGAAAACTGTTATGTTTACATTAATTCTGATTATTTCCAGGGATACACAACATCCTGAAATATATGTAGATATCTTTGTTAGAAAGGATACTATATTTTGTTAGAAAGGATACTAGAGTGATCCTGAATGTAAAATATTTATCAACTCACCCAACTCTCCCCTCCTGTAATATAGACTCTAAGTGGTTAAATACATTTATACATTTTTCCCATTTCAATATATTTCAATAAAATAATATATTGAAAAATACATTTCAATAAATCTTTATCTGCTTTTATCTAAATTCAGTTATTGAGAGAATCACTTAACTAGTGTTTGTTCATTCACACTGATGTGTCAAATTTTCATGCAGAGATTTTTCTTTTACCCCTCAAATAATGAAATAAAATGGATGAAATTAAATTACTTTAACTTTTGAGGCATGTAATAGCGATCAGCCCTCTTCAACAAAGAGAAAAGTT
The DNA here is from genome assembly GCF_021184085.1 of Oncorhynchus gorbuscha. Lineage (NCBI taxonomy): Eukaryota > Metazoa > Chordata > Actinopteri > Salmoniformes > Salmonidae > Oncorhynchus > Oncorhynchus gorbuscha. The sequence goes on from NC_060178.1 coordinate 88,201,385, forward strand.
CAGCTTATTAATGAGAATACTGAATCCGTCATGAGCTACTGGTGCTCATTAAATTACTACTCCAAAGAGTGCGTCACAAATAGCAACCTTTTCCCTAAGTAGTACAGTATGTAGGGAATAGGGACCCATTTGGCATGCATCCCAACTAATAAAACTCCTTGAATTTGGCGCAGGAACTTAATTTATATTTATAGAGCGGTAAGCATCACCTACCATATACTGTGGTGTTTCCAGGGTATTTAACATTAAGATGGTCAAGATATGTCAATAAATGGCTTGGCGTCCTCCTCGACTTCTAGCTGCCAGTAGGAGTGATGAAAGGGTCTCGGTGGTCGGTGCTTTGATCTGTGGGAGGAGTGGTGTGTGTGTGTTTTCGGTGTGTCTCCATGCTTGTGTGTGTCCGCCACTGTATGTGTGTTCCGTCCTTCTGGTGACTTTCAGCCTGTGTGTAGGCTAGATGTTTGACTTTAAATAATGCTCCTCCTGTGCAGTCTGGGAAGGTGAGGAATAATGGTGTGGACTTTCATGACATTGCGTCAGTTCCAAGGTGACTGACTCTCGGACTGATTGCTCCCTCTCTCCTCTTCTCGCCTTGTCAATACGCATCCACTTGTCTGATGGAGTCACATCAGGGCAAGGCGCCTGACACCACAGGGTCTTTATTTCCTGCAGCAATCCTTTTAGAGCACACATCAATGGTGATTAATACAGTGTCAGACAGGGAGGCAGCAAGGAGGTTGAAGTTAACCCCATACTGCCAGCCACACTGGCCAGGCCAGCCACCAGGACAGCACTGTACTGCCACTGCGACCCACAGATGGGTTTGCGCATGCTTGCACGCACGCACACACACTTACACACACTTACACACTCACCTTACAATGCTGCTTTGGGATGAAAGACACTAAATTAATACCATAGATCAGCTATTTTTGTATTTATTTTTTAATTTAAAAAACAACATACATTCTACACCTGAAGTGAAGCTGCTCCAACCAAATTCCCATGTCCTTTTTTTAGAACAATTCTCAAACCTGAACTGTTCCAGTCGTAAGTCCCACCCCTCGGCTTCCCTCTGCCCATCCCATCTATCTGCCTCTTCTGATCCCTTTGCGTGCTGTAATGCTTCACATGTTGTATACTTTCAATCTTTCTAATAGCACAGAATCAACCAATTGCGAGTTGGAGGGAGAGAGAAAACAACCAACACGTACTGGTTAGAATAACAAGCAGCTAGTATCAAGTCATAGACTCCAGGCTGAATGGGGGATGTTCTCATTATATCTTAGTTATCAACACCTGATTAATTATACATCTTAACAATCCCATGATAGAGGAGGTAAGTCAACAGATTCTGGAACCATCTGAGTCATTCATAACCATATGTTCACACTTTGGTGCTGTGATATAACGTTTCATGAAAAGATTGGAATAAATGTTGCTGATTTCTTGCTGCATATGATGATGTTTTTACTATTGTCCTGATAGAGCTTTACAGCCTATAGGCTATTTTAACTATTGCAATACATAACCTCTCCCTCACATGGAAGTGATTGTAGCTTTGAGCCTGTGGGTACTCAGAACCACTGGGGTGCCTTGTGACTCGAGACCGGGTGGGGTCATCACGATTAAGTGCCATCGATACTAATACATCGAGAGAGAGACTGCTCTGGCCCATCATCCGTCTGGGTCTAGCCTCTTTAATTAGACTGACAGCTCTGAAAACGTGGCCTGATGCAGAATCTGTCTTGTGCCGCGAGGAACATTAATTCAAATCTCAGTGTGAGAGTTAATGACGAGAGCAGGATGGGGAGGTGGGAGCAGCATCTGGGGGGCTCGAGGGGACACCAGCATGCTTGTGTGAACTATGCTATTATGGCCTGAAGAGAAAGATCTCTAAGGACTAGACACCTAAGGCCCCACAGTCAGTGTTGCACTGTGCGACCACTGGCGGAAGATGATCAATGCCAGATCTTTCGCTTGGATCTCCAATTAAGTGATAGTGCTCGAGAAGCCGGTGTTTGGAGGATATATTGGCACGGGTGTTGTTAGACCAGAGACAAAGTCACGACACAAATCTAGAGTTCTGCAAATCTACTGGTTGCTAACCAAGATTGCTAACCAAGACTGCTGGTCCTTAATTCTATTGGTTTGGTTGCCAGAGACGCGACCCAGTCGTGAAATCTTTTTATTCTGTATCTATGGACGCAACCAAGTCGTTCGTTCTAAATGTTCCGTTGTCATGCTCGCTGGCAACGTTCTTATCACTTGCATGCTAGATAGCCAACTAACGGCTAACATAATCACGTCAAACAGTGCAGCCTGAATAACAGCAAAGTATCTGCATCTGCGTATGTTTCAACTGTTTTCTAGTGACATTTATTTGTATATATCCATAACAATGAGCTAATGATGCGTGATTTCGCTTGGCATAGAATATTTGCTCTCTTGTCAGGACACTGTTCAGAGGAGCTGGCCAACTACACAGCTAACACAATCACTTCAAACTGAAGATGGAAAGACAGCAAACTAGCTGCATTTCGATTAGTTTGACCTGTTTTTTCATTGACATTTCTTTGTATCCTTACAAATTATGCTGATTCATGATTTAGTTGTCTGTCTTCTCCTGACACGTTAATCCTGAATGGGATAGTGGAGATCGAATTTCAATATTGAAACGAGACAGATACAAATTTCGGCTGTTGAAAACCAATTGCTAGTCTAAAAGAAAGGGGAGATAATATCTAGTTGCTTTTTACAGTGGAGATCATGTTTATAAATTGCTGGGCTGATGACACAGTGGATTGTGCAGTGAGATGGAACAGTAAATAGGCATTTCAACATCATAGCCTTACTGGCGATTTACACTAGACAAGTGGCACTCACATAGCTACGCTAGCCTCGCCCTCATGTGAGTGCAAACAAGCTAGCAAGCAAACTAGGCATCAACAGCCATTGTCAACCAATCCAGCAAGGGTTAGATGCTATAGTGAGCTTCGATTGGTCACTAGCGTCGCGATATAGCAGAGGATTTGAATAAAGTTCAGCTTTCTCCAACTTTACCCACGCCCTGCTCAGCTCCCATGCTCGTATCACTCAACGGTCCCTTGCCCACTCCGCTTCTCTCGCTTTCTTTCCAATGAAAGTGAATGGCTTCCGATGTTTCATCACACGATGCTGCTTCCTTGTGTAAACGCAGAGTTAGCCGGTGATAACTTTTGGAATAGACAATGGCTGGAAGGCGGTTTTATCCAATCAGCGTCCAGGATTAGACCCACCCATTGCATAAATGTTTACAATCCATCTGTGTTTGATGGTATAGATAGTCTCTGAGAATAATGATAGCGATCAGTGGTGACTGATTCCACACTGTATAGGTTGCATCAGTTATAATACAGTTACTTACACAGTAATAATTGGTCCCCATCACGGTTCATAAAACATAATTGGGCTGATCTGATAATGGCTTTTCTCAGCAATAATATATGGTATTTTCAAATCACATCAAGCTTGATGGCTCTATCATTATCAGCATTAAGAATATCGTATCTCTAATCACTGTTTACTGTTATTTTAAGTTCCTCAAATTACTCCATGCAGAAGACACTCCGTATTTAATAGTTCAGCTGCTCATTTCAGTTTGAGTTGAGTCCACGCCCCTCCGATAGCTGACAAATTATCATTTTTTTTCACAACGCAATTTAGGGCACTCAAATCAGATTTGAAAAGGGCATAATATGCACAACAAATAAACGTAATGCACCCTCCAAAAATTGAACTTATAAAATGTGAAATAAAGCGAAGAGAGACTAAGTAGATTTACATGGTTCGCTAGTTTGAATGTCTGGTATCATATTCTTTCACAGATCCTCTCACGCAGTGCCGCACCAGCTGCCTGGCTGCGTGGAAAAAAGAGTGCACAGAAGTGTAACAATGGATATCAGTGGAAAGTGCTTTAAAGTTAAAGCTGATGGATGGCTTGTCATAAAAAATAATTGTGCTGGTTGGTGAAAGTGGGTCTGCGTGCGCAGAGGCGGGAGAGCTGGATCTTGTGGAGAGCAAAGCAGAGCAGAGCAGGAGCAGAGAGGCTGATGGGTAGTGACAGGGGTCTGTCAAGACGTAGTGGCTGCCCAGAGTAGTGTGAAGACTGGGGCTGTCCCAAATTGCACCCTATTCCCTATATAGGGCCAAAGGGTTCTGGTCAAAAGTAGTGCACTTTATAGGGACTAGGGTGCCATTTTGGATGTGGTCTGGAGCTAGAAGGTGGCTGGCAGAACAGAACAGAGCAGGCTGGCTGTCAGAGCAGGAAAGTGCCTTTAATACATCCAGAAGAAAAGGAATCCGCCTGTCAGGCCTGCTCAACCACTCGCAGAGAGAGAAGGGGGACAGAGTGAGACTAGGTCAGGTCTGTGGGGTGGTTATTGGGCTGGTTACAGGTACAGTACCAGTCCTTTAGGGAGACAGATCATCAGCTAGTCAGTGCTGCTCATCCACTTGCAGAGAAACGGGAAAGGAATATCATGGAATGGATAGAAAGAATATGGTGGAATTTAATTTATCTGTTATTTTACCAGGTATGTTGAATGAGAACACATTCTTATTTGCAGCAACGACCTGGGGAATAGTTGCAGGGGAGAGGGATGAATGAGCCAATTGTAAACGGGGGATTATTAGGTTTGAGGGCCAGATTGGGAATTTAGCCAGGACACTGGGGTTAACACCCCTACTCTTATGATAAGTGCCATGAGATCTTTAATGACCTCAGAGAGTCAGGACACCCATTTAACATCCCATCCGAAAGACAGCACCCTCCACAGGGCAGTGTCCCCAATCACTGCCCTGGTGCATTGGGATATTTTTTTAGACCAGAGGAAAGAGTGCCTCCTACTGGCCCTCCAACACCACTTCCAGCAGCATCTGGTCTCCCATCCAGGAACTGACCAGGACCAACCCTGCTCAGCTTCAGAAGCAAGCCAGCAGTGGTATGCAGGGTGGTATGCTGCTGGGTTGAGACAGACAGACAGAAGGAAGAAAGGAATATGGTGGAATGGGTAGACAGACAGAAGGAGGAAAGGAATATGGGGAAATGGGTAGAGACAAAAGATACTCCAAAGACACTAACAGTTGTTAAGAGGCCTTGCAGAAGTATTCATCCTCCTTGGAATTTTTCCTATTGTGTTCCATTACAACCTGTAATTTAAATGGATTTTTATTTGGATTTCATGTAATGGACATACACAAAATAGTCCAAATTGGTGAAGTGAAATGAAAAAAAAGGACTTATTTCAAAATAACGAAAAAGTGGTGCGTGCATACTGTATGTATTCACCTCCTTTGCTATGAAGCCCCTAAATAAGATCTGGTGCAACCAATTACATTCAGTAGTCACATAATTAGTTAAATAAAGCTCACCTGTGTGCAATAATAATAATATAATAATAATAATAATAATAATAATATATGCCATTTAGCAGACGCTTTTATCCAAAGCGACTTACAGTCATGTGTGCATACATTCTACGTATGGGTGGTCCCGGGGATCGAACCCACTACCCTGGCGTTACAAGCGCCATGCTCTACCAACTGAGCTACAGAAGGACCAATCTAAGTGTCACATGATCTTGTATACATACACTTGTTCTGAAAGGCCCCAGAGTCTGCAACACCACTATGCAAGGGGCATCACCAAGTAAGCGGCACCATGAAGACCTAGGAGTTCTCCAAATAGGTCAGGGACAAAGTTGTGGAGAAGTACAGATCAGGATTGGGTTATAAAAAAATATCCAAACATCCAACGGAGCAACATTAAATCCATTATAAAAACAATGAAAAGACTATGGCACCACAACAAACCTGCCAAGAGAGGGCTGCCCACCAAAACTTACGGACCAGGCAACGAGGGCATTAATCAGAGAGGCAACAAAGAGACCAAAGATAACCCTGAAGGAGCTGCAATGCTCCACAGCGGAGATTGGAGTATCTGTCCATAGGACCACTTTCAGCCGTATTCTCCACAGAGCTGGGCTTTACGGAAGAGCGGCCAGAAAAAGCAATTGCTTAAAGAAAAAATAAGCAAACCCGTTTGGTGTTCGCCAGAAGGCATGTGGGAGACTCCCCAAACATATGGAAGAAGGTACTCTGGTCAGATGTGACCAAAATTGAACTTCTTGGCCATCAAGGAAAACGCCATGTCTGGCGCAAACCCAACACTTTTCATCATCCTGAGAACACGACAGGAATGATGGATGGAGCTAGATACAGTGAAATTCTTGAGGGAAACCTGTTTCAGTCTTCCAGAGATTTGAGACTGGGACGGAGATTCACCTTCCAACAGGACAATGACCCTAAGCATACTGCTAAAGCAACACTCGAGTGGTTTAAGGGGAAACATTTAAACGTCTTGGAATGGCCTAGGCAAAGCACGCCCTCAATCCAATTGAGAATGTGTGGTGTGACTTAAAGATTGCTGTACACCAGCGGAACCCATCCAACTTGACTGAAGAAGTTTTGCCTTGAAGAATGGGGAAATATCCCAGTGGCTAGATGTGCCAAGCTTATAGAAACATATCCCAAGAGACTTGCAGCTGTAATTGCTGCAAAAGGTGGCTCTACAAAGTATTGACGTTGGGGGGGTGAATTTTTATGCACGCTCACGTTTTCTGTTTTTTTGGTCTTATTTCTTATTTGTTTCAATATAAAAATGTTTTGCATCTTCAAAGTGGTAGGCATGTTGTGTAAATCAAATAATACAAACCCCCCCCAAAATCTATTTTAATTCCAGGTTGTAAGGAAACAAAATGCCAAGGGGGGTGAATACTTTCGCAAGCCACTGTAGGAATAGGGACAGGGTAGAGACAGACAAAGTGAGACTGGCTAATGTCTAGTCTGTGGGGTGGGGTGAGTGGATTGGGAATAGCTGGTTTGTTACAGGTACAGAATTCTACTAGTCCTTAAAGGCAGACAGATCATCAGCAGCTTGTCGTGTCTACTTGGTTGCATCCCAAATGGCACCCTATTCCCAAATCAATAAAATAAAATGTTTCACATGCTTCGTAAACAACAGTTGTAGACTAACAGTGAAACGGGCCCTTCCCCAACAACGCAGAGAGAAAAATAGAGAAATAATAGAAAAATATAAAACGAGGAATAAATGCACAATGAGTAACAACTTGTATAGTGCCTATATACTGTCCCTATATAGTATGATACCTTTGACCAGGGCCTTTACGCTTCTGGTGCTATATGGGACGTAGACACAGTCTACCACCAGTTGTTGTTCCGTTTGGTGTGGGTCTGGGTTCATTATTAAATCTGCCCTCATTACAATTTAATTTTGACAGCCAAAAAATTGGATTGTCAACTGCTTTACATTGTAAATGCAAGTTAATATGCACCCACCACCACCACCTCTACCTCTTTCAATGTAATTCAATAGAACTGTTCATTTTGAAAAGCATAGCTTTGACATTGTGGTAGACAGGCCATGGGTTGTTTTATAGTCAATCTGCATGTACAGTGTATATACAGGACTGTTCAAAAGTTTGGGGTCAATTAGAAATATCCTTGTTTTTGAAAGAAAAATGCCTTTTTTGTCCATTAAAATAACATCAAGTTGATCAGAAATACAGTGAAGACATTGTTAATGTTGTAAATGACTATTGTCGCTGGAAACAACAGATTTTTAATGGAATATCTACATAGGCTTACAGAAGCCCATTATCAGCAACCATCACTCCTGTGTTCAAATGGCACGTTGTGTTAGCTAATCCAAGTTTATAATTTAAAAAGGCTAATTGATCATTAGGAAACCCTTTTGAAATGAAGTTATCTGAAAACTGTGGTTCTGATTAAAGAATAAATAAAACTGTCCTTCTTTAAACTAGACTAGAGTATCTGGAGCATCAGCATTTCTGGGTTCGATTACAGTTGAGGACTTGTGAGGCATCTTTTTCTCAAACTAGACACTCTAATGTACTTGTCCTCTTGCTCAGTTGTGCACCGGGGCCTCCCACTCCTCATTTTATTCTGGTTTGAGCCAGTTTTCCCTGTTCTGTGAAGGGAGTAGTACACAGTGTTCAGTTTCTTGATAATTTCTTGCATGGAATAGCCTAGTCATTTCTCGCATGGAATAGTCAAGTTTCCAATAGTCATTTACAACATTAACAATGTCTACACTGTATTTCTGATCAATTTGATGTTATTTAATGGATAAAAATGTACTTTTGAATGGTAGTGTATAAGGAATTGAGCTAATACAGTAAAATATTAGTCATTTGTAGATTGTGTGTGTGTGTGTGTGTGTGTGTGTGTGTGTGTGTGTGTGTGTGTGTGTGTGTGTGTGTGTGTGTGTGTGTGTGTGTGTGTGTGTGTGTGTGTGTGTGTGTGTGTGTGTGTGTGTGTGTGTGTGTGCGGGCGTGCGTGCGGGCGTGCGTGCGTGCGTGCGTGTTATACAAGTTGCAGGGCGTTTGATTGGAGGGAAGATTGGTAGACAGATCTAACAAAGGGATCGGATTACCCTCCCGGACGGACAGTTGATAGACAGAGAAGTAAGGGGTCTCATTTAGAAGGGAAAGGCTGTTTGCGCTGCCAATATGACAAAGGGGAAGTCGACAAGCCATTGATCCACGCTCACAGATGACAGTTTAAAAGATCTGCAATAATCATGACAAATGAGGAGAGGTACTGCAGGCGGAGCGTTCTCAATAATCAGAACAGAAAGAGAACAGAGAGCGTGGAGAAGAAATGCCAAGGTCAGAGAAACCCAACGGCTTCCAGACTGAACTTCTATGTGGATGGATGCTTTGGCCAAATTAAATATTGGTAAAGATAGGAGAGGTGTGTGGTCCATGCACTCCTGAAAGTCTGTATTGCATAATAATGTCTCCTTTGCCCTTGGCATTCAGATGGTTCTTCTGACATACAGAGAATCCATACAGAGGGACATTCACTTTACTTAATAAGTCTCCCTAACGCCCTTTAACACACGCACGCACGCACGCACGCACGCACGCACGCACGCACGCACACACACACACACACACACACACACACACACACACACACACACACACTCAGCTCCTGAGGCCTCTGCATGGTGGATGAGTCTTCTAATCAGCCTTATCAGTCATATCTGAATTTATCTTATTCCAGAGAAGATGTCAATATATTAGCCATTGTGTCTGATACACAAGGTGACCCCTGGCTGACTTAATGGTATAATTCATTATCCAGTAATGAAGTCAATATCTTGTCTCGCGGATGTCTGTCTATTGGGACAATTAATTGTAGTGTCATTACAGTTAGCTCTCTTTTCATTTAAGCTTGGCAAGTCGCATAAAACTAATGTTCTTAGTTATCGGCTGCTCAAGTAGAATGGAAGAGGAGGAAATTGCAAAGGAGCTATTTGAGGGGCTGCTGCTACGGCCGACACAAAAATACCCTTTTCCAGTGACACACAAACACTCTATCATCGCGGTCCCTTTGGGAGATGCTACAACCTTCTCTTTTTTTGAGAAGAGCACCTCATTCCAGAGAAGTCTTTTAGCAGCGTCGGCACATCTAAACTCAGTAAAAAAATACATGTCCTCTCACTGTCAACTGCGTTTATTTTCAGCAAACTTAACATGTGTAAATATTTGTATGAACATAACAAGATTCAACAACTGAGACATAAACTGAACAAGTTCCACAGACATGTGACTAACAGAAATGGAATGATGTGTCCCTGAACAAAGATGGGGGTCAAAATCAAAAGTAACAGTCATTATCTGGTGTGGCCACCAGCTGCATGAAGTACTGCAGTGCATCTCCTCCTCATGGACTACACCAGATTTGCCAGTTCTTGCTGTGAGATGTCACCCCACTCTTCCACCAAGGCACCTGCAAGTTCCCGGACATTTCTGGGGGGAATGGCCCTAGCCCTCACCCTCCGATCCAACAGGTCCCAGACATGCTCAATGGGATTGAGATCCGGGCTCTTCGCTGGCCATGGCAGAACACTGACATTCCTGCCTTGCAGGAAATCACGCACAGATGCAGTATGGCTGGTGGTATTGTCTTGCTGGAGGGTCATGTCAGGATGAGCCTGCATTAAGGGTACCACATGAGGGAGGAGGATGTCTTCCCTGGAACGCACAGCGTGGAGATTGCTTGCAATGACAAGAGGCTCAGTCCGATGATGCTGTGACACACCACCCCAGACCATGAAGGACCCTCCACCTCCAAATCGATCCAGCTCCAGAGTACAGGCCTCAGTGTGACGCTCATTCCTACGACGATAAAAGCGAATCCGAGCATCAACCCTGTTGAGACAAAACCATGACTCGTCAATGAAGAACACTTTATGCCAGTGCTGTCTGGTCCAGCGATGGTGGGTTTGTGCCCATAGGCGACATTGTTGCCGGTGATGTCTGGTGAAGACCTGCCTTACAGCAGGCCTCAGTCCAGCCTCTCTCAGCCTATTGCAGACAGTCTGAGCACAGGTGGAGGGATTGTCTGTTAATGGTGTAACTCAGGCAGTTGTTGTTGCCATCCTGTACCTGTCCCGCAGGTGTGATGTTCGGGTGTACCGATCTTGTGCAGGTGTTGTTACACGTGGTCTGCCACTGTGAGGACGATCAGCTGTCCGTCCTGTCTCCCTGTAGCGCTGTCTTAGGGTTCTCACATTCCGGATATTGCAATTTATTTTCCTGGCCACATCTGCAGTCCTTGCAGCATGCCAAAGGCACGTTCACGCAGATGAACAGGGACCCTGGGCATCTTTCTTCTGGTGTTTTTCAGAGTCAGTAGAAAGGGCTCTTTAGTGTCCTAAGTTTTCATAACTGTGACCTTAATAGCCTACAGTCTGTTAAGCTGTTAGTGTCTTAACGACCGTTCCACGGGTGTATGTTCATTAATTGTTTATGGTTCATTGAACAAGCATGGGTAAAAGTGTTTAAACCCTTTACAATGAATATCTGTGAAGTTATTTGGATTTTCACAAATTATCTTAGAAAGACAGGGTCCTGATAAAGGGATGTTTCTTTTTTTTCCTGAGTTTAGATAGATAGATAGATAGATAGATAGATAGATAGATAGATACAACAACAACAAAAAACACCAAAGTTGATTATAGGCTAGATTTTGCTTGGCTTAGATAAACTGACCCATCGGGTAGTTCGTTCAGCCAGGGTAACCAATTACGTCAGTCAATGAGCCGCGGTTCAATGCGACGCGAGGTCCAAGACACAAGAGGGTAATTTAATATCCTATCACGTTATTCTGATTGACACATCATTTTGGCTTTGGGACTGTCACGAACATCGTCAGCGAAATGACCGGACCAAGGTGCAGCTTGGTGCGCGTACAAAACAAGAAACAACCAACAGGACTGTGACGCTGACCGGGGCTATACAGGCCACAAACACAGATAACTACCCACAACTAAGGTGGAAAAACAGGCTGCCTAAGTATGATTCCCAATCAGAGACAACGATAGACAGCTGTCCCTGATTGGGAACCATACCCGGCCAAAACATAGAAACAGAAAACATAGAAATAAAGAAACTAGAACGCCCAACCTAGTCACACCCTAGCCTAACCAAAATAGAGAATAAAAACCTCTCTATGGCCAGGGCGTGACAGGGACCTGACTTGTGACTCTCGTGTGAAAAGTACCATGTGGCTACAGGCAAGCACATTTCAGAGGAAGTGTGCTTTCTGTCGTCTCAGTCCCAATCTAGCACAACGCTGGTAACAACACGCAGGGTATTAGCTTGTGGTGAAAATGGACTGGGAGGAGATTGGGCCGAGGGAAGTGGAAAACAGTTACATGTTCACTGGATACTGGATACCCAAATGTGTTGTTTAGTCATACACGTTGGTCATGTTTTTAAGGAGTATTTATAATGGTGCATAAAAGTAGCTTAGATGCAGTGAAACAGACATTCCACACCGTTTTTCAGAGCTTTGTTTGTGGACCACGACATGCCACACTTTTTGAGGCAATGTGTAAGTACAGCACACATACAGGATGCTTTGGTCTTTGAACGTAGCTTTTAAAAAAGACCCAAGCCATGCAGTGTTGAAACCTGTTTTGTGTTTTGTCCGATCTCTATTCCCATAATCTCATTGTCTTTACCCTGATACTATAAAAAAAGTCTGGTTATTATCTCTCTGACACCACTTCTCCGGCACAACACACTTCCTTTGCCTTTGCAGTGTAGGAAGGGTAAAGCATAGTTCCTGTTTTTCTGTGCCCATCTGTAAGGAAAAAACAGCCCAAGGTAAAACGATGACTGCGACTTGGCACAAGATTAAACGTCCCTCTGCAAAGTCCATTAATAATTCTCATATTTTGGAAACAGACCATGGTTGCATCCCAAATGGCACCGTATTCCCTATATAGTGCACTACTTTCGACCTGGGTCCTGGTCAAAAGTAGTGCACTATATAGGGAAAAAGGTGCCATTTGGGATGCAGTCTTTACCTACAGTATCTGCGGTATTTAATCTCCTCTCACAGGGAGAGAAAAAAGGTCAACTGGGAGAGAGGGAGGAGTGGAGAAGAGTTTTTTTCTTCTTCCTGTTCAGAGTGATGGGCCTAGCTTTTCCAAGGCACCACATTTGTCTGTCAGGACTCAGAGTTACGGCAGTGATTTAGTCTCCATCACATCAGCCTGGTGTCCGGTTGATGATACTGCCAGGCGGGATATAAGGGGAATTTGTCACTTCAGGATTTGACAGGGAGATAATTGCTGATAGTTAACAGAATAGGAAGAATACATAGCATTACAGAGTCGCACGGCCGCACAGACAAACCATAAGTTGGGGGTTTGGAGGGAGGATATGTTTTGCTTGTGGATGATGCAACTTCAATCTGGTCAAGGGCCCATAGAGCTCTGGTCAAATGTGGTCCCATAGAGCTCTGGTCAAAATGTGGTCCCATAGAGCTGTGGTTAAAATGTGGTCCCATAGAGCTGTGGTTAAAATGTGGTCCCATAAAGCTGTGGTTAAAATGTGGTCCCATAGAGCTCTGGTTAAAATGTGGTCCCATAGAGCTGTGGTTAAAATGTGGTCCAATAGAGCTCTGGTTAAAATGTGGTCCCATAGAGCTGTGGTTAAAATGTGGTCCAATAGAGCTCTGGTTAAAATGTGGTCCCATAGAGCTCTGGTTAAAATGTGGGCCCATAGAGCTCTGGTTAAAATGTGGTCCCATGTAGCTCTGATCAAATGTGGGCCCATAGAGCTCTGGTTAAAATGTGGTCCAATAGAGCTCTGGTTAAAATGTGGTCCCATGGAGCTCTGGTCAAATGTGGGCCCATAGAGCTCTGGTCAACAGTAGTGCACTATCTAGAGAAAAGGGTACCATTTGGGACCCAGACATTCCACCCTGTCTCCCTGCAAATGTTATTTTTCCCCTCATTATTTCTCTGTTGAACATATGTGACTTTATGCCCTTCTCCTGTGCATCTAGCTTACTGTTAACCCTCGGGGCACAACAGAGAGATACAAAATACTTTACATTTTCTGCTTAGTTTAATATATGCTCTTTATACTACCATTAACAGTTTCGATGGACATAATTACTGTACTTTCACTTAAAAAGGCAGATGAAGTAAGCTGCTCTGAGAGTCCAACAGAGCTGGAGTTTCTAAAGTTTTAAACGTACTGTCTTGAGGCCAGTGAACTGTACCTTTAAGGCCACTGGGCCCAATTAATAATAATAATAATAATATATGCCATTTAGCAGACTTAGTTAGAATACACTTTCAAGTGGTATTTCATTTCTACCTCTGCATCTGGCAGATTGACATACAGTATGAGTATGTTTTCCATGTTTTAGAGCAGGAGGTTTTAGATGTTGGATATGACAAATTGAAGCTATGATAATGATAAAAGATCATATGTTCTTAGTCAACTTACCTGGTAAAATAATGGTAAATAAACAATATGATATATTTTGTGTTTACTTTCATAAATGACAATAGCGATTAGTTAAAACATTTGTTTGAACCCAAACGATGGTGATCAAGGCAAAATATTGAATAGGTCGAAATGGCACCCTATTCCCCATATATAGTGCTAACTTTTGACCATGGTTACCACCGGTCATAGTACTGCATTATATGGGGAATATGGTGTCATTTGAGACATATCCATTGTTTCCTTTTAAGATTCAGTAGACAAATTCGACAGGTCACACTAGACAGATTTAATAGGTGTAGTGGGAGGATCAGTTAGCTAGCTAGCCAGAGATAAGGGAAATGTGCCAGAAACAAACTCAGCTGTGGTGTTTAGGGAATCATGTCTCTAATATAGCCAGCATTGCGGTCAGAGAGCAGAGCAGAACAGAGTACCCCCCCCCCCCCCCACCCAGCCCCTGGATACATCCCAAATCACACACTTTTCCATTTGTAGTGCACTACTTTTTATCACAGCCCTATTGGGCCCTGGTCAAAAGTAGTGCACTACATAGAGAATAGGGTGCCATTTTGGACATAGACCCTGTCCTGTACTCCTGTGTGTTAACTAACACTCACCAGAGCGCTGGGTTGAACTGGGACTGTGAGCCAGAGAGAACAAGACATGCAGGCTAGTTATCTCACAGCAGAAAGGTAACCTAGATGAACCTAGCCTACTGCGACCACAGTGGGAGTGGAGAGACTGCTGAGGAAGTCAGAGGGGATTTGGTCAGATATACAGTACCTCCATAAAACACCAATTTTTATCTCTTCTTGGACTTCAGTGGCAGGGGAACATCTACTGAAGAAGACAAAGTCCATAGAGAAGTCAGTTAAGTGGGTGATTAAGCAGATTTACCTAGGATGGAAATATCTCTTTAGGTCTTTGGAGATGTATTTACTACTGTTGTTTCAGTTGGTGTGGGTTTTATGTGCAGTTTGTGCATTGGATGTGTTGCGCAGTAGATTACCTGGCCTTATGTTATATTTTTATGAGGATACACGAAAGGATATATCAGTTGATATAGCATGAAATCCTATGATTTAATTGAATTGACGTAATCTCATTATTTGCTGTTAGAATCTAATATTTCCTACTGGGTTTGCGGTTATACATGCATATATGCTAGTGATGCTATAGACGGATTGGTGAAGAGGTTAGATGTATGGGTTCTTGGTTCCCCTCTATAACTACTAGGCCTCAGTCCTCAGTCTTGTCCTAGACTCTACTACATCCCAAATGGCACCCTACTCCCTAAGTAGTGCAGTATTTTAGGAATAGGGTGCCATTTTCCAGTTTCAAGTTTTAATGTCACATGCACAAGAACAGTGAAATGCCTTTCTTGCAAGCTCTAAACTCAACAATGCAGTAATAAATAACAATAACAAGGTAGAACAAAAACATGCAAGACATAGAAATAAGAAATAAGAAGAACATAATAAAGTAAGAAGCATTTGGGACATAGACCCAAAGCCACAATCTACCTACGGATAACTACCACCAATGAAGGTCTCTTCTAAGATTTTTCCATCAGGTAGCATCCAACCCAGTCAGTCATCACAGATTAGGTCAGTGGAACGTGCATCTATACTACATCCGTCCGTCTGGCTGGCTGCTGGAATGTCTGACTATTGCATGATGGATAATGATGGAATGAGTTTTTGCCTGGCTCTCGCTATTGTAAAATCTTTTCATTGTCATCATCAGACGTGGGCCTATGAATGAAGGGGATTGATGAATGAGGGAGCAGAGTGTCAGAAACAGAAACATCCTTGCCACTGGGCTGTGTTCCAAATAGCACCCTGTTCCCTATATATTGTACTGCTTTTGACCAGAGCCCACTGTGGGATTGTTGTTGTAAACACTAGAGGAACCCGTGGGAACATAATGGGAAGAGATAGGACATTATGGTGGATGGAA
Organism: Oncorhynchus gorbuscha; assembly: GCF_021184085.1. Taxonomy (NCBI): domain Eukaryota; kingdom Metazoa; phylum Chordata; class Actinopteri; order Salmoniformes; family Salmonidae; genus Oncorhynchus; species Oncorhynchus gorbuscha. The sequence goes on from NC_060178.1 coordinate 88,217,245, forward strand.
CTGGTGTTACCACAGTGACAGTGTTCTGTGATGAATGTTCTGCTTCCATCTGGTTGGTGAAATAAATATCTGGACCTGTGTTTGACCTCACACACACCAGACACATCTTTCATGTTGGGGTGACATCCACATCCATGTGGGAATCCCAATTATTGGCATGGGGGTTGGAGGTAGGTAGCAGAAATAGCAAGTGTTGTTGTTTTTAATGAGCTTTGGTCTGAACTAAGGGGTAAAATAAAAACAGGGCTCAAAATAAGTTTCTAAAACCCGCTGATGCTGTGTTTAACAATATCATCAAGGCAGAGTCCAGGGCCTACATTTTAAAAAAGCAGGAGAGGAATGAGTCTCGTAAAAATGTGCATAGGCGCAGCCTTTTTCATCCTCCCAATCTCCTTCCCTCGCTCTGCATCCCTGCGCTTGGCACGGCTCTCTCTCTCTCTCTCTCTCTCTTTCTCTCTCTGCTCTCTCTCTCTGCTCTCTCTCTCTCTCTCTCTCTCTCTCTCTCTCTCTCTCTCTCTCTCTCTCTCTCTCTCTCTCTCTCTCTCTCTCTCTCTCTCTCTCTCTCTCTCTCTCTCTCTCTCTCTCTCTCCATGTTCTCTTCTGACCTTGCAGCTTCTGTGCCCCATCCATCTTGGGCTGCTTAGCCATTTCACTGGATTCATACTGTGCACGATTAACGCAATTCATCACCACAATCATCCTCGATTAATCACCCCTTTCCAATGAATGTTTTGACATCCAGTTAATTTTCTGCTGATGATTTATCAAATTATAATCACCATACTCTGAAGGAGTCATTCATTATGTTGATACATGATAATGATGCCAAAGTGGATTGAATTTTAAGTAAGTTCTCTAGGATTATAACATATGCGTTATTTTGAGTAATGTTTTATAACCTGTTCTTTTACAGGGCTAGGACACTCCAGGGAATGAGCCGGCATTAATGTTATAATAATCAATGCAGAAAAAGGCAGGTTCTTAATTCAATTTTTTCTGCACAAATTGTTTGGCCAGGGCACCGAGAGCATGAAGAAAGTTCAATTAAATTCAAAGACTGATTTAAGATGAAGTAATTAAAGTTTTCACTAATTCAATCATGGCTTTAGCCACAGTCCTACAGATACAGAGAAAGCAAGGACTTTCTTTCACTTTGCTACACTCAGGTTCTTAACTATTTATCGAAGTTTTATGCTCATCATTATTTGGGCCAAGGGAAATATAAGGAAATCCATCAAGACAATTGCCAGCCATTAGCCTATTAGTCATTAGGAAATGAAAATATATATTGTCCATTCATTTTTATTTGCTTTAATACAGTATATACATTAGTGCTCTTATTATTTGGTGTCAACATTAACAGTGCAATGTTGTTAGGCTTCTTTGAAAACAATACAATATGTACTAATACCTTGATGTGTTTTATAATGTGTTTTATAATTAAAATGGAGGGACTCTCATAGGGAGGGACTCTCTGTGTCAGACTATATTAACTGTGATTGCTGTATGGTCTCATTGCCTAGTCTTGGGACCTCTTGCTTCACTGGCTAATTCGAGGCTACATTCAGATTGAATTTATTGTCTGAACAACTTACGACATGCAAAACCACATGAGTCTTTTGTTTTGTTGTGTGGATGACTACATGTCTGGCACCCAAATGGCACATTATTCCCTATATAGTGCACTACATTTGACCAGAGCCCTATTGGCCCTGGTCAAAAGTAGTGCACTATAAAGGGAATAGGGTGCCATTTGGGATGTAATCTATGTCAACGTAGGTTGAATAAACACTGTTAGGCAATTCATTAGTCCAGTGCTCTACGTACAGCGTGATGGGGTCAAGTGTCTCGTTCCCCTTTTAGAGTTTCAATGTCAGCTTGTTGTTCCAAATTACACGATGACGGGAGACAATTCTCCAAGAGCCTAATGATTTTGATGGTTTAGTGGTTTGGATTTGTAAATGTAAATGTAAATAGTAAGTCAAGAAAATACATGTATCTTTTACTCAATGTCCATTGTTTTAATTAACACCACAAGTGCATTTTGCAGAAGCAATATTTATGAAATATATATTTTTTAATGATATTACTTTTGCGTACAGCTTATCTTTATCAGGTGAAAGTGTTAGATAAATGCATTACGGAATTATGATGGATAAACCTGGCCCTTATAAATGAGAAAGCATCCAAGTCTTCTATAGGGAAGTGTAAAAACCCTTGGACATCTGGCTTTGTTGGCCCTAATAGTCTTCCCACCAAGGGACTGATTTGGCTGTCCTCTTGCGTGTTGCTCTTGTATCTCACTCCCACCAATTCTGGCAGGCTAAGTGGTCAAATTGAGCCATTTTGTTTCACTATAAAATAAACCTAGACCTATTATGGTGATTTGTCATTCACGGCCACTCCCTTATCCCTCAAAACACCCAACTCTCTCTAACTTTCTCTCTCTCTCTCTCTCTCTCTCTCTCTCTCTCTCTCTCTCTCTCTCTCTCTCTCTCTCTCTCTCTCTCTCTCTCTCTCTCTCTCTCTCTCTTTCTCTCTTCCACCTCTTCGGTTCCCTAGCTCTAAAGTGAAATGCATCGTGGGTAACCTTGTAGAGTGGGCCTGCCTGTGTTTCTAGTTTCTGTGGCCGTCTGGTGTGATGTGCGGGCAGCAGCGGAGGCTCGGCGAAGGGGCCTGGCCTACAGGTTCTTGTCAAAAATATTGCACTACATAGGGAATAGGGTGCCATTTGGGATGCAGCCTCAGGGCCTGGTGATTGATGTTGTCTATTCATCTGCTTCCTGTGTATTTTCTCTGCCCTTTACTCACTGCATGGCCTTTTTTAGCTGAATTGTTTGAGATTTACTGTAGTTCTTCTCTGTAAGAGAAGCTGGGACTGCGTTCCAAATGGCATACTATTCCTTGTTCAGTGCACTACTGATCAGGGCCCATAGGGCTCCAATAGTGTACTATATAGGGAGTAGGGTGTCCAGGCTGAAGACCCTGCTTAGACAAAGGCCTGTTTTCTTAAGACAAGATAGAGCCAACTCCGCACCAAAAATCTTCCTATGCAGTGCTGTCCCTTGATGCAGAAAAATAATTTGACCACTTTGAATGGAGATACTTATGGGTTGTGTTAAAGCATTTTGGGTTCGGCTCCTCTTTCATTCACATGATTCAAAAGCCAAATCCAAATACGCCTTGAAAATTACACCTTGAAAATCTTCTTGGACATTTTTATTTTTGGACATTATTATAGTACATAAATTCACAGCTAAGCTGCATGGCGTGTACACCTCTTCTAATATTATCTCCCAAATGTTGTATCTTGAACTGCTGTATCAACCCCCCTTGCTCATGACTTGTTGCTTTGCAGATCATTTGACTACAGGATCTTGATTAATTGAGGTTGATAAAAACAAGCGATTCTGTTTTCAGTGTAATTTGCAGCCAGGTTAAAAATGGGCTACATCTCAAATGGCACCCTACTATTATGCATTATAGTGCACTATTTTTAACCAGAGCCCTGCACAACATAGGGAATAGGGTGCCATTTGGGATGTAGACATGTTCTTTTCCAAAAACAGCTAAGCAACTGCAATACTTTCTCATGAAATACAGTAAAAGGATGGCTATTGCAATTCAATACTGGAACAGTACGGTGTTAGTACTATATAATAATAATAATATATGCCATTTAGCAGACGCTTTTATCCAAAGCGACTTACAGTCATGTGTGCATACATTCTTCGTATGGGTGGTCCCGGGGATCGAACCCACTACCCTGGCGTTACAAGCGCCATGCTCTACCAACTGATACATCTTTCTTTTAGGCCTACTGCTGCAGTTCATTGTGGTGCAAACACTCCCTTGAGTGAAGTTTATGCTCTCTAGCTTGTTAAATTGCCTTTGAAGTATGAGCTTAAACCTCAAGAGTTAGCGCCTCCAGGGGCAATGTCTACTAAGCTAACATATGGAATTGTTAAGATGGTTATATCATGAGTCATTCAGCTATGTGATTTGGAATTTTAGGAACCCTGTAGGTATATATATATATACATTGAGAGAGAGGTATATAAATTAAATGTGGCCTTACTGGTATTAACCCACGGAACACACTGAATAACATATCCATGCATGGCAAAACAGATAGTAAAAAAATGAATCAGAAGGAAGTATGTTTTGAGGTATATTTCAAATATACCTACCTTTGTTGGGAAATGCCTTAATCACTTGCATTAATTTTTACCGCACAGTCCCAGGTGACCTTTAGACGATTCCTGTGAAGATTGTGGGCATCATAGAGCAAACCAGAACATGTCTTTGTTTGTGAGAGACTCTGATTTTTATTAATAGAACAGTGATTACAATGCCGATTTCTGTGAGGGCGAGTGCTCAGGGCATCGACAATCAAGATATTCAGAGCAGTAAATGTGCCCCTATAAGAGCCAGAGACTATGTACAATAGAGTGCATGGTCAACAAATAACAATGGTTGTAAAATCACACTGAGGAACCTCATAGAAGTATCAATATCAAACAATTGTAGGCTACAAAATAGCACTGACACAAACAATATAGATTCTACAACCGCTGTATGACGATTGTTTTCTAGAATCTATATTGCTTGTGCCAGTGTTCTTTCAGTTCCGCCTGCCCTTGATATCTGTCACCCGAGGTGCAGATAAACAATGGGCCTATTTGAAAACAAAGATCTGATTATGGGGGAACATTTAATCCCAGCTTGACGAGTCAGCAGACTGCATGGGCGACAGCTTTCAGGAGAGCCCTTTTGAAGTGGTCTTTTCAGAGTCTTGACTCATTACACAATAAAGAGCACTTCGCATGTAACTGAAGTGGCTTGGGAAATGATGGCTGATGATGTTGACAGCAGCAGAGAATTACAAAGGAATTTGACTATACTTGCATAAGCTCTTTCCGTCTCTTTGCAATAGAGCAGAGATGCCTTTTTTGTTTTCGCAAAGGGTCTGACTGAGTTGTTGTACAACAAATCAACGATTTTCTATCGACACAATTTATTGAATGGGGAAAAAACTCACCAATATTACATAGAAAGGACTAGGCTACATCATGCATGATATTTACTTGGTATTTTTCCCAGTAGAAAATGGTCTAATTACGGTCTACTGACTCTCAGCATCACACACATTTTGAGGCCAGGTTATTAACACATTAACACTGAAAAGTGTCATCGAAATTACCACAGGAAAGGGTGTTAGGGTCTGTAGCAATGCTTGTCAAAAAGAGCAGCATAATACCAATGAAAATATACCAGTTCTATGACCCGAATACCCCCAGTGTTAAACTGTCTTCTGTCTTTGAAAAGTCACCAGTTGTCAACACCCTATCCTCTTTTAATTGAGAACGCAGTGGAATAAAGCAAAGTTGATAAGTCGACTTGTTTAATTAACACTTGGTTCATTATTCTGAAGAGGTAGAAGATACATGTATTTTTTATTGAAGCATTGTTTTTTTCTTAATTTAAGCGTTGTTTAGTTAATGTTCAACTAATCATTTACAAATGATGCCAACCAATATATTTTAAGTCTGAAATCCTAGTTTGGGGTCTGTTATTATAGTGTAATCCAATCTTAATATCTTATTTTGTATAGAAATTTGCATTTTCAATTAGCTGTAGCCCTTTCCTGCAATCTAATGACATAGTGCCCTCATAGGTGGAATGTTATTCATATTTTTTCATATTTGAATAATTAATACATAAAGAAATTGGTGTTTGTATGTCAAACAGTTTTGTTATATTTCAATCTTCTGTGATGTATATAAAGTGTAATATTGGGATGCAAACTCAAAATGTTATGCATTTCAACTCTATATCTGACATAGTACAGGTGTCTTCTTTTTAAGCCCATAAACATGTGTGAGGTGTAGATTTTTGTTTCAACGTAGATTTTTAAGACTACAATAATCACTCTGACCCTGATTTAGCCTACTGCAGTAAATTCAATTAGGTATCAAGTTCACATAAAAAATGTCCTTTGTACTTTATGACTTCGATATAAAACTGCAATACATGATGCTGAACCTAACACTTCAACAGATCGGTGGAGATGTAAACCTTCTGCAATGGGCTTCCCATGGGCTAGCCATCTTTTTCTTTATCCTGTCCAAACAAGAGGTGGACTAATCTTGATCATGATACTGTGAATAAGAGGGCAGGAATGTGAATGGTAAACACACATAAGAAGAGAGAGTGGCACCTGTGAGGACAATATATTCTACAGGGGGAGGGGAACAAAATGCACACAAGGGCCACGTCCCAAATCAAATCAAAGTTTATTTGTCACGTGTGCCGATTACAACCTTACAGTGAAATGCTTACTTACAGGCTCTAACCAATAGTGCAAAAAAGGTATTATGTGAACAATAGGTAAGTAAAGAAATAAAAACAACAGTAAAAAGACAGTGAAAAACAGTAGCGAGGCTATACACAGTAGCGAGGCTATAATAGTAGCAAACCTACATACAGACAACGGTTAGTCAGGCTGATTGAGGTAGTATGTACATGTGATATGGTGAAAGTGAATGGATATATGATAAACAGAGAGTAGCAGTAGCGTAAAAGAGGGATTGGCGGGTGGTGGGTGGAGGGACACAATGCAGATAGCCTGGTTAGCCAATGTGCGGTGGCACTGGTTGGTCGGGCCAATTGAGGTAGTATGTACATTAATGTATATGTAACAGTTGTTAAAGTAGTGTGTGAATTTCACCAAGTTCATATATCAATGTCATGTTGATTTGTTATTATGCATGCCTGCATCCTGGGAGTAGGGGAGTGTGTACTTACGTTTTGCCCTGCGTGCTCGTGATCAAATCATTTTGATGCACTATGAGAGGTAGGCACACGTTTTCTTTTGTCTTCAGAAAAGTTTGATTCTTTTAAGCACAAAGTCATACACACAGTGTTTTGTTCATGAATAATGTTGTATATTTAGAGGTTACTCATAAGTGGATGGTATTGTTAAGATGCACTTGTAATTGTACTTTTTAGGATGACATTCTGACATGACATTCATATCAACATTCAGAATTCAACATGTGGTTAATAGCTAGCTAAGGTATTAGCAGGCTATTGTATGTGTGAACGATGGCTAGCTCCTCGAATGATCCCAGTTCCTTGTATTGTGCATCTGTTGTAGAAAGAGGCGACGATTCTCAGGACATATGTGGCTCTACAAATGTTTTATTTTCTTTTGGATGCAGTTTGTGGTTTTATCTATGTAAAATATATGTTACGTGTTGATGCATAATATGGAGAGGCTGTACTAATTTTTGCATTCAGAAATCATTTTGATGCACTTTGAGAGAAAGAGGCAACGATTCTCAGAATATATGTGCTTTACAAATGTTTTATTTCCTTTTGGATGCAGATGCAGGATGCAGAGAGTCAGTTCTGCTTAATTAAAACTACCTGATCTCCAAAGTCCACGTCTATAGTCTCAATTAACCACACACAACGCAGAGTTACAGCGGTGCAGTACAGCACCGGTTACATATAGTTCAAGTGAATATGCATTTATGATAAACAGAGAGTAGCAGCAGCGTAAAAAAGGGTTTGGGGGACACACAATGCAAATAGTCCGGGTAGCCATTTGATTACCTGTTCAGGAGTCTTATGGCTTGGGGGTTAAAAACTGTTGAGAAGCCTTTTTGTCCTAGACTTGGCACTCCGATACCGCTTGCCATGCAGTAGTAGAGAGAACTATCTATGACTGGGGTGGCTGGGGTCTTTGACAATTTTTATGACCTTCCTCTGACACCGCCTGGTGTAGAGGTCCTGGATGGCAGGCAGCTTAGCCCCAGTGATGTACTGGGCCATACGCATTAGCCTCTGTATTGCTTTGCGGACAGAGGCTGAGAAATTGCCATACCAGGCAGTGATGCAACCGGTCAGGATGCTCTCAATGTTGCAGCTGTAGAACCTTTTGAGGATCTGAGGACCCATGCCAAAACTTTTCAGGCTCCTGAGAGGGAATAGGCTTTGTCATGCCCTCTTCACGGCTGTCTTGGTGTGTTTGGACCATTCTAGTTTGTTGGTGATGTGGACACCAAGGAACTTGAAGCTCTCAACCTGCGCCACTACAGCCCCATCGATGAGAATGGGGGCGTTCTCTGTCCTCCTTTTCCTGGAGTCCACAATTTTCTCCTTAGTCTTGGTTACGTTGAGTGATAGGTTGTTATTCTGGCACCACCCGGCCAGGTCTCTGACCTCCTCCTTATAGGCTGTCTCATCGTTGTCGGTGATCAGGCCTACCACTGTTGTGTCATCTGCAAACTTAATGATGCTGTTGGAGTTGTGCCTGGCCATGCAGTCGTGGGTAAACAGGTTGTACAGTAGGGGACTGAGCACACACCCCTGAGGGGCTCCAGTATTGAGGATCAGTGTGGCAGATGTGTTGCTACCTACCCTCACCACCTGGGGGCGGCCCATCAGGAAGTCCAGGATCCATTTACAGAGGGAGGTGTTTTAGTCCCAGGATCCTTAGCTTAGTGATGAGCTTTGAGGGTACCATGGTGTTGAACACTGAGCTGTAGTCAATGAATAACATTCTCACGTAGGTGTTCCTTTTGTCCAGGTGGGAAAGGGCAGTGTGGAGTGCAATAGAGATTGCATCATCTGTGGATCTATTTGGGCGGTATGCAAATTGGAGTGGGTCTAGGGTTTCTGGGATAATGGTGTTGATGAGCCATTACCAGCCTTTCAAAGCACTTCATGGCTACGGATGTGAGTTCTACGGGTCTGTAGTCATTTAGGCAGGTTGCTTTCGTGTTCTTGGGCACAAGGACTATGGTGGTCTGCTTGAAATATGTTGGTGTTACAGACTCAATCAGGGACATGTTGAAAATGTCAGTGAAAACACCTGCCAGTTGGTCAGACACCTGCCCGTTGGTCAGCACATGCCCAATTGGCACCATATCCCCTATATAGTACACTACTTTCGACCAGGCCATTTAGGATGAACTCAAGGCAGCTGGAAACCTTTTAATTAGTGCTAATTACCTTACCAGAAGAACGTAGGTCAGTCGGGTCTTGAAAGGATTTGTGTCAGCGAGAATGTGAGAGAGCAAAGATAACTGCGTTAGTTAGCTGCACGTTTGACTCTGTTGAGTCAGAAAATAATAGGCATAGTGAACATAGGTTGTTAATGCAACTTTAAACCTTTCCTCAAGCAAGTTGCCCTAAGGCCTAATTCTAATTAAACAATCAAATGATTTAATTTTCTATTAAACTGAACAAAAATATTAATGCAACATGTAAATTTTTAGTCCCATGTTTCATGAGCTGAAATAAAACATACAAAAAGTTTATTTCTCTCAAATTTTGTGAAGAAATTTGTTTACATCCATGTTAGTGAGCATTTCTCCTTTGCCAAGATAATCCATCTACCTGACAAGTGTGGCATGTCAAGAATTACCTTGACTACCTCGACTAACCGGTGCACTCACACATTGACTCTGTACTGGTACCCCTTGTATATAGCCTCGCTATTGTTATTTTACTGCTGCTGCTGAATTATTTGTTACTTTTATTTTCTATTTTTCTACTCATCTATTTTATACTTAAAAAGGTGCTTAATGTCATCATAGCGCACGCAAACACGAATTTCCAAGACTGTGTCCTTCTACTAAAACTGATCTTTCTTATTTGTTTTTGAAGTTACAAGCCTGAAGCCTTGAACATAGACTGCTGGCACCCTGTAGAAGCCATAGGAATTACATCCAGGGAGCTAATTTACAATATGACTTTTCTCTTGCATTTCTAAGAGGATGGTCTCTCTCTCAAAAACATTCTGGTTGGTTTTTCTTTGTATTTTCTCCTACCATATCTATTGTGTTATATTCTCCTACATTATTTAAAAATTCCTACAAACTTCAAAGTGTTTTCTTTCCAATGGTACCAATTATATGCATATTCTGGCTTCAAGGCCTGAGCTACAGGCAGTTTACTTTGGGCATGTCATTCAGACAGGAAGTGGAGAAAAAAGGGGCCTAGCCCTAAGTTAAAACCACCCATACCGGATCCGGGATAATTGTCATCAGCAAGGGCTGAATAGCATAGCGCCAGAGTCAAATAATATTACTAGAAAATATTCATATTCATGAAATCACAAGTGCAATATTGCAAAACACAGATTAGCCTTTTGTTAATCCACCTGTCAATCTCAGATTTTGAAATTATGCTTTGCAGCGAAAGCAATACAAGCGTTTGTGTAAGTGTATCGATCGCTCGACAAAACAATAAGTACACTTAGCATCAGGTAACTTGGTCACGAAAATCAGAAAAGCAATCAAATTAATCATTTACCTTTGATGATCTTGGGATGTTTTCACTCACGAGACTCCCAGTTAGACAACAAATGTTCCTTTTGTTCCATAAAGATATTTTTTATATCCAAATACCTCCGTTAGTTTGGTGCGTTTATGCCCAGGAATCCACCGGAAATAGCGGTCACAACAACGCAGACAAAAATTCCAAATTATATCCATAATGTCCACAGAAACATGTCAGACGTTTTTATAATCAATCCTCAGGGTGTTTTTCAAATATCTATTCGATAATATATCAACCGGGACTGTTGGCTTTTCACTAGGACCGGGAGTAACAATGGCTGCCTTTTTCTTTTGCGCACAATTCACTCTGAGAGCCCCCACCTATCCAATTATGCAATGTGGTCGTTCACGCTCATTCTTCAAAATAAAAACCTGAAACTATGTCTGATAACTGTTGACACCTTGTGGAAGCGATAGGAAAAGGAATCTGGTTGATATCCCTTTAAATGGAGCAATGGGAGGCTATGGAACATGGAGTTTTCAAAATAGAAGCCACTTCCTGGTTTGATTTTTCTCAGGGTTTCGCCTGCAATATCAGTTCTGTTATACTCACAGACAATATTTTGACAGTTTTGGAAACTTTAGAGTGTTTTCTATCCTAATCTGTCAATTATATGCATATTCGAGTATCTGGTCCAGAGAAATAGGCTGTTTACTTTGGGAACGTTATTTTTCCAAACATAAAAATAGTTCCCCCATGTTTTTGTCTTCTTAGCTTCTTAACCTGACAAGTCGACCCTCTACTTTTTCGAACATTCTGTTAAAAATCGTGCAACATTTCAGCGCCCTGCTACTCAGGCCAGGAATATAGTATATGCATATGATTAGTATGTGTGGATAGAAAACACTCAGACGTTTATAAAACTGGTTAAATCACGGCTGTGACTATAACAGAACATGTGTTTCATCGAAAGGGGCAGGAATATCTGATCACTGAAAATGGAAATAAATATCCATCCGCGACTTCAAGGAATTGTTCAAAGTGAATCGAATTACATGAGACCGAGGTTTCAGTGCCTACAGCTTCCACACGTTGTCTAGAGTCTTGTCATTTGATTCGCAATTGATTCTTGGTCTAACCGAATCAAGGGAATCGATTCCCTCCGGTCTCCGACCGGATGTTTTGGTCGAGCTCTCTCCAAGACATTTTTTAGAAACAGACACCTATAGAATTGACATCGCCTCCTGATGAATTTTATCGCTTATTAACGTGTACTAATACCTAAAGTTGCATTACAAAAGTATTTCGAAGTGTTTTGTGAAAGTTTATCGTCGACTTTTTGAACTTTTAAAAAATGACGTTACGTTATGAAACGTTATTTTTTTCCGTTTATCACACAGTCTTCATAGATCGATATCTAGGCTATATATGGATCGATTTAATCGAAAAAAAGACCCAATAGTGATTATGGGACATCTAGGAGTGCCAACAAAGAAGATGGTCAAAGGTAATGAATGTTTTATATTTTATTTGTGCGGTTTGTGTAGCGACGACTATGCTAATTATTTTGTTTACATCCCCTGCGGGTCTTTTGGGGTGTTACATGCTATCAGATAATAGCTTCTCATGCTTTCGCCGAAAAGCATTTTAAAAATCTGACTTGTTGTCTGGATTCACAACGAGTGTAGCTTTAATTCAATACCCTGCATGTGTATTTTAATGAAAGTTTGAGTTTTAACTAAATGCATTTGCATTTCCAGAGCTCTAGATGGAACGCCTGCGTGCCAGGTAGGACCAAGAGGTTAACTTCTTCGAGATAGAGGGCGCTCTTTTAATTTTTGGATAAAAAACGTTTCCGTTTTAAACAAGATATTTTGTCACGAAAAGATGCTCGACTATGCATGTAATTGACAGCTTTGGAAAGAAAAAAACTCTGACTTTTCCAAAACTGCAAAGATATTATCTGTGAGTGCCCCAGAACTAATGCCTCAGGTGAAACCAAGATGAAATTTCATACAGGAAATGGTCCAGATTTTGTCTCCGTATATGGCTGTCAATGCGCCAGGAATGAGCCTGCACTTTCTGTCATTTCCCCAAGGTGTCTGCAGCATTGTGACGTATTTGTAGGCATATCATTGGAAGATTGACCATAAGAGACTACATTTACCAGGTGTCCGCCCGGTGTCCTCCGTCAAAATTATTGTGTAATCTCCAGCTCCATGCGCGTTCCATTTTCTTCAGAGGAGAAAGTCAACTACCACGAATGATTTATCATTGATAGATATGTGAAAAACACCTTGAGGATTGATTCTAAACAACGTTTGCCATGTTTCTGTCGATATTATGGAGTTAATTTGGAAAAAAGTTTGCGTTGTAATGACTTAATTTTCGGGTTTTTTCTTACCCAAACGTGATGAACAAAACGGAGCGATTTGTCCTACACAAATAATATTTTTGGAAAAACTGAACATTTGCTATCTAACTGAGAGTCTCCTCATTGAAAACATCTGAAGTTCTTCAAAGGTAAATTATTTTATTTGAATGGTTTTCTTGTTTTTGTGAAAATGTTGCATGCTGAATGCTAGGCTATCAATACTCTTACACAAATGCTTGTTTAGCTATGGTTCAAAAGCATATTTTGAAAATCCAAGATGACAGTGTTGTTAACAAAGGCTAAGCTTGAGAGCAAATATATTTATTTCATTTCATTTGTGATTTTCATGAATAGTTAACGTTGCGTTATGGTAATGAGCTTGAGGCTATAAATAGGATCCCGGATACGGGATTGCTCGTTGCAACAGGTTAAAGCATTGTTGGTTAAGTAAAATTATCGTTGGTAATCAAGCCAGCTACTGTTGTGTTGTCTGCAAACTTAATGATTGAGTTAGAGGCGTGCTTGGCCACGCAGTCATGGTACAGGAGGGGTACAGGAGGGGGCTGAGGAAGTCCAGGACCCAGTTGCACAAGGCGGGGTTCAGACCCAGGGCCTTGAGCTTAATGATGAGCTTGAAGGGTACTATGGTGTTTAATGTGGAGCTATAGTCAATAAACACCATTCGTACATAGGTATTCCTCTTGTCCAGATGGGATAGGACAGTGTGCAGAGTGATGGTGATAGCATCGTCTGTGGATGTATTGGGCCGGGCGCAGTGCACGCTGACCAGGTGCACGGTGTTTCCTTCGACACATTGGTGCGACTGGCTTCCGGGTTGGATGCGCGCAGTGGTAAGAAGCAGTGCGGTTGGTTGGGTTGTGTTTCGGAGGACGCATGGCTTTCGACCTTGGTCTCTCCCGAGCCCGTACGGGAGTTGTACGATGAGACAAGATATGAACTACTAAACAATTGGATACCACGAAATTGGGAAGAAAAAGGGGGTAAAATTATTTAAAAAATTAAAAATCCAGTTTCGTGTTCTTATATTTAGTCAACCAATCCAATGTCACATTCTTATTATGCTTACCCACGGCCAACCAATCCAGTCACATTCTGACATTTTTACCTACAGCCAGCCAATCTGGCGTCAGTCTGAGATTCTTATCAACAGACAGCCAATCCAGAGTCACCTTATAACATACAGCTAACCAGAAGCACTACTGGCTTGCTTCTGGTAAGTCCATGGATGGGAGACCAGATATTGCTGGAAGTGGTGTTGGAGGGCCAGTAGGAGGCACTCTTCCCTCAGGGCAGTGATTTGGGACACTGCCCTGTGTAGGGTGCTGTCTTTTGGATGGGACATTAAACGAGTGTCCTGACTCTCTGAGGTCATTAAAAATCCCAAGGCACTTATTGTAAGAGTAGGGGTGTTAACCCTGGTGTCCTGACTAAATTGCCAATCTGGCCCTCAAACCATCACAGTCACCTAATAATCCCCAGTTTACAATTGGATAATAATAATAATAATAATAATAATAATAATAATAATAATAATAATAATCCAGCATCACATACAGTATGTACTTTACAGACTACAGGAAACCAATCTGGCTCACATTCTGACATTATTGCCGACAGGCAACCGATCCATAGTCACCTTCTTACCTACAGGCAACCAATCCAGTGCCCCATTCTTACCTTTGGGCCACCTCTGGTGCTCCTTTGATCCTCGGTCATTAATCAAAGTAAAGAGCTGTCCTGACCTCAGCCCCATCAGCCCTCATCCTTTTGAAGTAGCCTGTCCTCTGCAGCATGAGGAAATCATTTGCTGCCTAATTCAATGAGCCATTAGCCCAGTCCAGCAGACCTAATGACGTGAGAATATTAACCTCACCACCACCAAGAGTGGAGGCTGCAAAGCTAGCACTGGATATATCCAGGAAAGCCAGTCTATTATTCACCTAACCAAGGCCTGTTTCCCAAATGGCACCCTGCTCCCTATGTAGTGCACTACATTTGATCAGAGCCATGGTCAAAAGTAGCACACTTTATAGCGAAATGAGCACCATTTGCGATGGAGACCAAGGATTCAGTTTCCAGATTAGGACAGGCTAGCCCTATTTGCTCTCTCGTCGTGGCCATCCCTGCCTCATCACTGGGATACTTTGAGGCCCTTAATCTACTTCCCTAGAGTCAGAGTTTTGTCTCTGTGTCCAGTATGAAGGAAGTTAGAGGTCATTTTGAGAGACAGTGCTAACTAGCGTTATCGCAATGAATGAAAGTCTATGGGTATCTACAAGCATGCTAGCAGATACCCATAGACTGCAGCTATTGTACTAACACTGTTTAGTATTGGCTCACAAAATGAAATCTAACTTCCTTTGTATTAGACACAGAGACAACAATTGTAATCCATTAGTTCATCTAACTTTGGGGAAGTAGATAAAGGGCCTCATTTCCAAAATCCAGGAGTATCCCTTTAACCACTGGACTCAATTATTATTATTTTTTTTCACCTTTATTTAACCAGGTAGGCCAGTTGAGAACAAGTTCTCATTTTCAACTGTGACCTAAAGGCAATTAGGATGCTTCATTTGAATCTGGAAGGAGAGTTTACAGTCTAACCAGACACCTTGTTATTTGTAGTTGTCCACATATTCTAAGTCAGAACCGTCCAGAGCAGGGATGCTAGTCGGTCAGTTGGGAGTGGGCAGCAATTGGTTGAAGAGCATGCATTTGGTTTTACTTGCATTTAAGAGCAGTTGGAGGCCACAGAAGGAGTGTTGTATGGCATTGAAGCTTGTCTGGAGGTTTGTTAACACAGTCTCCAAAGAAAGGCCAGAAGTATACAGAATGGTGTCGTCTGCGTTGAGGTGGATCAGAGAATCACCAGGAGCAAGAGCGGCATCATTGATGTACAGAGAAAAGAGTCGGCCCGATAATTAAACCCTGTGGAACCCCCATAGAGACTACCAGAGGTCCGGACAACAGGCCCTACAATTTGACACACTGAACTCTAGATGAGCAGTAGTTGGTGAACCAGGCGAGGCAGTCACTTGAGAAACCAAGGCTGTTGAGTCTGCCGATAAGAATGCAGAAAAAGGTGAAGACCACCAGCCGTGGTCAACTAGTAGCTAGTTATCTGGCTAGCTCTTGACGGAACTTCCAGTTTTAAGGAATAAAAATAGCAGATCTGTACCACGTTGGGTGAGGTGGGTTGCAGGAAAGTATATTTAGTTCTTAGATAGAAAGTGAGATTAAGATATATATGAAAGAGACCGGGAGACAGGATAAGACACAGGATAAGACAAAGACAAACCCACACGTCCTATAACAGTATGGTACATAGGAGGCCGATGGCACCTTAATTGGGGAGGACAGTCTCATAGTATTGGCTGGAACAGAACTAAATGGAATGGTGTCCATTGCATTTACTCCAATTGCATTTACTCCATTTTAGCCATAACTATGAGCTGTCCTCCCTCAAAGCTTTCACAATTGTTGAATTATATAGAATTTTTAATACTAACATTTCAGATAATATTCTGTCAGTACATGCAAAACTTTTGATTTCTTCTCGAAAAGTGTCTCATATATATTTACTAGTCAAATTAAATCCCTTGATTTTGAATACAGATCAGCTGGCCTGGTAATTAGATTCAACACCTGAGGATATGAACAACATTGCATAGCTGAAAATGCTCTTGCCATAATGCTCTACAACATTGTATTTTGCTTTTACACCTGCATTGTTTGCTGTTTGGGGTTTTAGGCTGGGTTTCTGTACAGCACTTTGAGATATCAGCTGATGTACGAAGGGCTATATAAATAAATTTGATTTGATTTGATTTGATATTGTAAATTACATTAAAAAAACGAATATTTTTACAACAAATGTTCTTCCAAGTAATTTATTATGCTTTCTTATCTTGACAGGCAATCTGTACGAACGGCAAAGCATCCAGTCCATTATGCCCATCACTCCTGCAGTATTGGCAAATTCGTCAGGCATTTCTGTCTCAGCCCCCCTGAGCAGCATGTCAATTTGCCTGTCATCATTCCTTCCCAAGTCTTTACTGGCAGCCTTGTTGGAATATAAACATGACTTATCTGGTTGCGGCCCAAATGGCACCATATTCCCTATATAGTGCATCCTATGAGCCCTGGTCTAAAGTAGGGCACTACATTGGGATTAGGGTGACATTTAGGATGGAGACATGTACTAGATCTGGTGGCTGGAAATTTGTATTTGATGAAGCATTACCCCTCAAAGTAGGCCTTGGGTGACCAAGAGATGTTCCAACCCGAACAGTATTGAAACATATGACTTTAGTGTTTCATCGAATTTGTACAAATATTTAGCACATTTTTTGAGAGTTTAGAAATATATCTGGAAACAAAATAAATATGACTTTATTTAGCTTTTTTTTGTGAGAAAGTGGGTCTTGAAGGCCTGCCTGGTGGAGTCCAATGAAAAAGTTTTTTTATTTTAATTGATTTATGAATATCATTCATCACATTTCTTGAGTAATCACTCTCTCACCATCTTCCTATTCTAGTGGGTCATAATGGAAATGTTTTCAAGGCTATCAAACCTCAAACTTTACCTCATACCTGGAGACATTGCAGAGACTCTTGAAATGACACAAAGTGAAATCCAATTTGACACGTGAGAAAAACGTGTTGTGGCATGTCTCAGTGCCTTGCAGGCTGGCCTTACTTCCTCTATGGTCACAGGTTGAGGACATGCGACCTGAAATGCATGCAAACTAATGGCCGGAGTGAGTGAAGTTTCCTCCAATAAGCCCAAAGTGTTTGCCTGATGTCAGCAGGAGTTTATAAATACGCATGTCTGCATATGCACTCGTCTATCGATCCTTCCATCCCTGTCTGTCCGCCCATCTCTACATCACCCTAGCTGTCTCTTGTCATTCACTCGCTTTGAAGAAGTAGGAGGAGAATGAGAAGGAGAAAGAGGGCTGCTTTAGGAGGCGGCTCAATTAGCAATTTCCCCTCACCTCTGCATCAAAAAGAGATAGGAATCGCAAGTCAATGTAATTTTGATAATCTCTTAAATATACTTGTCAGTATCTGTTTGATAAATTCACCA